>NC_054373.1:107761592-107916592 GCF_017654675.1 Xenopus laevis
CCCACTGACCCTACCATGCTCCTGCAGTGTACAGCAGCTCTATTCTTATAGGTACCTCGGACTAGCTGAGTCTCCAGTTCTATACTTACAGTATTTAAAATTGTTTATACCTATTCCACTACTATATGTTTCTATTGTCCTTTTCCCAATGCTAGTCCCATCTTACACAAAGAATACCCAACAGACCTATATATAGGTACAGCCTTATTGTGAAGCTTATTAACCCTTGCACAAACTAACAATGTCACTAAATATTTGCTCATACAACGTGAAGGGTTAAATAGCTCTCAAAAGAGATCACAAATATTGCATAAACTACAGGCCAAGAAGGTTGAAATAGCTTTATTATTATTATTGTTATTATTAAGAGACACACTTTAACCCTTTAAGTGCCAGCAGAATTTCACATTTTGGTTACGCGAAATGCCAGCCGTTTTTAAGCATTTTGTGCTCTCTCACTTTAGGGGCATTTTCTGAGGGGAAACCTATAGTTTACCTAGGAAAATTATACATTGTTTTTTTCGGTAGAAACTGAGCTTTCTAAATCTGCCTGAGTTTTCATGTATTTCCACCTGTGCAAAAAAATTTATAGTGCTAAATAACAAAAAAAAATGAAAAATTACCATTTTTCATCGTATATCAATTTATACCAGAAAAATATTTCATTTTACAGATGAAAATCCAACGTATTTGGAAAGCCTTATGTCTCTCGAACGTGCCAATACCAGATATGTATAGTTTTAGGGAGATTTAAGATTTCTGTACAGCAAAAACTCCCGGCAGTATATTACTGAATTTTGAAAGCACTAAGGCAGAAAACGGCATGCTTTAGATTCCAAGGCAAAAAATCCTAAAACCATAGGTTTACCCCAGAAAACCATACATTTTTGAAAAGTACACATTCTGCCGATTACAAAATGGGTAACTATGTCTCTCTACTCCCAACTACCAAACAGAAAAGCTTGTCTGAACATAGCGGTTTTTCAAAATAAAATTCAAAATTTTGAAAAATCATTTCAAAGGTTTTATTTTGCTGCTCCGCATATCCCAAACTATATTACGTACCAAGAAAAAGCACCTGAAATATGATTGCCAGGGGTCCACTGAACAGTTTGATACCCATTATGCATAGGTTTACCAAAGTATCTGGCATTTAGAGACACAAATATGAAGTTAGCGCATCCAAATTGTTCAGGACTTTACTTCAGCTACTGAGAAATCAAAACATTGACTGCATTCTTTGTGGGGTAAAAACACAGAAATATATGTTTACCCCCCAAACCCATATATTTTTGGAAAGAACACATTCTACAGAATCTAAAATGGGTACCCATGCCTTTCTGCTCCAAACTACTGAGTCACAAGGCTTTCCCAAAATTGTCAGTTTTGGTGAAATATCTGAAAATTGCCTCAAAGCTTCAACTTCCCAGCACCATATCACCCATGTATCATTACGTACTAAGAAAAAGCACCCTAAATATGATTGCCAGGGTTCCTCTGAACATTTTGGTGGCGATTGTTCATAAGTTTACCAAAGTATCTGGCATTTAGAGGCCCCAAAATGAAGTTAGCGCATACAAACAGTCCCGTGAGTAACTTCAGCTAATGAAAAATCAACACATTGACTGCATTTTTGTGGGGTAAAAACACAGAAATATATGTTTACCCCCCAAAAACCATATATTTTTGGAAAGTACACATTCTACCGAATCTAAAATGGGTACCCATGCCTTTCTGCTCCAAACTACTGAGTCGCAAGGCCTTCCCACAATTGTCGGTTTTGGTGAAATATCTGAAAATTGCCTCAAAGCTTCAACTTCTCAGCACCATATCACCCATGTATCGTTACGCACCAAGAAAAAACACCCTAAATATGATTGCCAGGGTTCCTCCAAACAGTTTGGTAGCCATTGTTCATAGGTTTACCAAAGTATCTGGCAGTTAGAGGCCTCAAAATGAAGTTAGCGCATACAAATAGTCCTGTGGGTAACTTCATCTAATGAGAAATCAACACATTGACTGCATTTTTGTGGGGTAAAAACACAGAAATATATGTTTACCCCCCAAACCCATATATTTTTGGAAAGAACACATTCTACAGAATCTAAAATGGGTACCCATGCCTTTCTGCTCCAAACTACTGAGTCGCAAGGCTTTCCCACAATTGTCGGTTTTGGTGAAATATCTGAAAATTGCCTCAAAGCTTCAACTTCCCAGCACCATATCACCCATGTATCATTACGTACTAAGAAAAAGCACCCTAAATATGATTGCCAGGGTTCCTCTGAACATTTTGGTGGCCATTGTTCATAAGTTTACCAAAGTATCTGGCATTTAGAGGCCCCAAAATGAAGTTAGCGCATACAAACAGTCCCGTGGGTAACTTCAGCTAATGAAAAATCAACACATTGACTGCATTTTTGTGGGGTAAAAACACAGAAATATATGTTTACCCCCCAAAACCCATATATTTTTGGAAAGTACACATTCTACCGAATCTAAAATGGGTACCCATGCCTTTCTGCTCCAAACTACTGAGTCGCAAGGCTTTCCCACAATTGTCGGTTTTGGTGAAATATCTGAAAATTGCCTCAAAGCTTCAACTTCTCACCACCATATCACCCATGTATCGTTACGCATCAAGAAAAAACACCCTAAATATGATTGCCAGGGTTCCTCTAAACAGTTTGGTGGCCATTGTTCATAGGTTTACCAAAGTATCTGGCAGTTAGAGGCCTCAAAATGAAGTTAGCGCATACAAATAGTCCTGTGGGTAACTTCATCTAATGAAAAATCAACACATTGACTGCATTTTTGTGGGGTAAAAACACAGAAATATATGTTTACCCCCCAAACCCATATATTTTTGGAAAGTACACATTCTACAGAATCTAAAATGGATACCCATGCCTTTCTGCTCCAAACTACTGAGTCGCAAGGCTTTCCCACAATTGTCGGTTTTGGTGAAATATCTGAAAATTGCCTCAAAGCTTCAACTTCTCAGCACCATATCACCCATGTATCGTTACGCACCAAAAAAAAAACACCCTAAATATGATTGCCAGGGGTCCTCCAAACAGTTTGGTGCCTACTGTGCATAGGTTTACCAAAGTATATGGCAGTTAGAGGCCCCAAAATGAAGTTAGTGCATACAAAAAGTCCAGTGGGTAACTTCAGCTAATGAAAAATCAACACATTGACTGCATTTTTGTGGGGTAAAAACACAGAAATATATGTTTACCCCCCAAAACCCATATATTTTTGGAAAGTACACATTCTACCGGATCTAAAATGGATACCCATGCCTTTCTGCTCCAAACTACTGAGTCGCAAGGCTTTCCCACAATTGTCGGTTTTGGTGAAATATCTGAAAATTGCCTCAAAGCTTCAACTTCTCAGCCCCATATCACCCATGTATCGTTACGCACCAAGAAAAAGCACCCTAAATATGATTGCCAGGGTTCCTCCAAACAGTTTGGTGGCCATTGTTCATAGGTTTACCAAAGTATCTGGCATTTAGAGGCCTCAAAATGAAGTTAGCGCATACAAATAGTCCTGTGGGTAACTTCATCTAATGAAAAATCAACACATTGACTGCATTTTTGTGGGGTAAAAACACAGAAATATATGTTTACCCCCCAAACCCATATATTTTTGGAAAGTACACATTCTACAGAATCTAAAATGGGTACCCATGCCTTTCTGCTCCAAACTACTGAGTCGCAAGGCTTTCCCACAATTGTCGGTTTTGGTGAAATATCTGAAAATTGCCTCAAAGCTTCAACTTCTCAGCACCATATCACCCATGTATCGTTACGCACCAAAAAAAAACACCCTAAATATGATTGCCAGGGGTCCTCCAAACAGTTTGGTGCCCACTGTGCATAGGTTTACCAAAGTATATGGCAGTTAGAGGCCCCAAAATGAAGTTAGCGCATACAAATAGTCCTGTGCGTAACTTCAGCTAATGAAAAATCAACACATTGACTGCATTTTTGTGGGGTAAAATCACAGAAATATATGTTTACCCCCCAAACCCATATATCTTTGGAAAGTACACATTATACAGAATCTAAAATGGGTACCCATGCCTTTCTGCCCCAAACTACTGAGTCGCAAGGCTTTGCCAAATTTGGCGGTTTTGGTAAAATATTCTGAAAATTGCCTCAAAGCTTCAACTTTCCAGCATCGTATTGTCCATGTATCATTACCAGCATAAAGCATCCTAAATATAAACATAGGGGTCTACTAAACAGTTTGATGCCCAATGTGCATAGATATACCAAACTATGTGGGGCACAGAGACCCCCAAATGACAATATGTATAGACATTTTCACGGCTGACGCGCTGGCTGCTGCAATATAACCACCCAGTGTGTGTATTATGCGACATTAGACCACCTAACAGTACAGAGACCCCAGAAAACCATATATTTTCAGAAAGTACACATTCTGACGAATCCAATATGGGTAAATAAGCGTTTCTACTGCAAACTGGCAAACTGCAAAGCAATGCTGAACATAACGGTTTTTATCAAATTTCTGAAAATCGTCACAAAGCTTGAATTTTACCCCATTATATGCCCCACATTTCGTAACTTATCAGCCTAAAACATCCTGAATATGAACGCCAGGGGTCTACTAAACACTTTGATGCCCAATATGCATAGATATACCAAACTATGTGGCGCACAGAGACCCCCAAATGACAATAGTGTATACATTTTCACGGCTGACGCGCGCTGGCTGCTGCAATATAAGCACCCGGTGTGTGTAATATGCGACATTAGACCCCCCTAACAGTACAGAGACCCCAGAAAACCATATATTTTCGGAAAGTACACATTCTGACGAATCCAATATGGGTAAATATGTGTTCCTACTGCAAACTGTCAAACTGCAAAGCAATGCTGAACGTAACGGTTTTTATCAAATTTCTGAAAATCGTCACAAAGCTTGAATTTTACCCCATTATATGCCCCACATTTCGTAACTTATCAGCATAAATCATCCTGAATATGAACGCCAGGGGTCTACTAAACACTTTGATGCCCAATATGCATAGATATACCAAACTATGTGGTGCACAGAGACCCCCAAATGACAATAGTGTATATACATTTTCACGGCTGACGCACGCTGGCTGCTGCAATATAAGCACCCGGTGTGTGTAATATGCGACATTAGACCCCCCTAACAGTACAGAGACCCCAGAAAACCATATATTTTCAGAAAGTATACATTCTGACGAATCGAATATGGGTAAATATGTGTTCCTACTGCAAACTGTCAAACTGCAAAGCAATGCTGAACGTAACAGTTTTTATCAAATTTCTGAAAATCGTCACAAAGCTTGAATTTTATCCCATTATATGCCCCACATTTCGTAACTTATCAGCATAAAACATCCTAAATATGAGCGCCAGGGGTCTACTGAACACTTTGATGCCCAAAATGCATAGATATACCAAACTATGTGGCGCACAGAGACCCCCAAATGACAATATGTATAGACATTTTCACGGCTGACACGCTGGCTGCAGCAATATAACCACCCGGTGTGTGTGTATTATGCGACATTAGACCACCTAACAGTACAGAGACCCCAGAAAACCATATATTTTCACAAAGTACACATTCTGACGAATCCAATATGGGTAAATAAGTGTTTCTACTGCAAACTGCCAAACTGCAAAGCAATGCTGAACATAACGGTTTTTATCAAATTTCTGAAAATCGTCACAAAGCTTGAATTTTACCCCATTATATGCCCCACATTTCGTAACTTATCAGCATAAAACATCCTGAATATGAACGCCAGGGGTCTACTAAACACTTTGATGCCCAATATGCATAGATATACCAAACTATGTGGCGCACAGAGACCCCCAAATGACAATAGTGTATACATTTTCACGGCTGACGCGCGCTGGCTGCTGCAATATAAGCACCTGGTGTGTGTAATATGCGACATTAGACCCCCCTAACAGTACAGAGACCCCAGAAAACCATATATTTTCGGAAAGTACACATTCTGACGAATCCAATATGGGTAAATATGTGTTCCTACTGCAAACTGTCAAACTGCAAAGCAATGCTGAACGTAACGGTTTTTATCAAATTTCTGAAAATCGTCACAAAGCTTGAATTTTACCCCATTATATGCCCCACATTTCGTAACTTATCAGCATAAAACATCCTGAATATGAACGCCAGGGGTCTACTAAACACTTTGATGCCCAATATGCATAGATATACCAAACTATGTGGCGCACAGAGACCCCCAAATGACAATAGTGTATACATTTTCACGGCTGATGCGTGCTGGCTGCTGCAATACAAGCACCTGGTGTGTGTAATATGCGACATTAGACCCCCCTAACAGTACAGAGACCCCAGAAAACCATATATTTTCAGAAAGTACACATTTTGACGAATCCAATATGGGTAAATATGTGTTCCTACTGCAAACTGTCAAACTGCAAAGCAATGCTGAACGTAACGGTTTTTATCAAATTTCTGAACATCGTCACAAAGCTTGAATTTTACCCCATTATATGCCCCACATTTCGTAACTTATCAGCATAAAACATCCTAAATATGAGCGCATGGGGTGTACTGAACACTTTGATGCCCAATATGCATAGATATACCAAACTATGTGGCGCACAGAGACCCCCAAATGACAATATGTATAGACATTTTCACAGCTGACGCGCTGGCTGCTGCAATATAAGCACCTGGTGTGTGTAATATGCGACATTAGACCCCCCTAACAGTACAGAGACCCCAGAAAACCATATATTTTCAGAAAGTACACATTCTGACGAATCCAAAATGGGTAAATAAGTGTTTCTACTGCAAACTGCCAAACTGCAAAGCAATGCTGAACATAACGGTTTTTATCAAATTTCTGAAAATCGTCACAAAGCTTGAATTTTACCCCATTATGTGCCCCACATTTCGTAACGTATCAGCATAAAACATCCTAAATATGAACGACAGGGGTCTACTGAACACTTTGATGCCCAATATGCATAGATATACCAAACTATGTGGCGCACAGAGACCCACAAATGGATATATAGTAGATAAAATTTACATAGGCAAAACAAAATAACACAGAACAGTGTGAAATGCAAATAAATCACCAGAAACTAATAAAACCACAAAAATCAATGCTTTTTTTTCACACTAGTGTAATCGGCCACCAAAATTACCGTTTGAATATTTTAGCTGGGCCAAATCGATTATACGGACAGAAACAAGTGAACAACACAAATGCAGAGCTGAAAATGCAATAAAATGGCTAAAAATTCAATAAAATGGCTAAAAATTCACCAAAATACCCAAAATTGCAATATAACCACCAAAATAACATACAAATGCTATTGCACAGTACGGTTAGCGAATACGCTATTCGGAACGGCAATAAAACATTTTTTTAGCCCAAAAAGAGACGATGCGATAAGAAAAAAAAAAAAAAAGCCACAAAGCCATATATGTACATATTCGTGTGCACAACGGGTAAATTGCATGTTATTTGCGCGTGTGCGCGTGTGCAAGTGTACATGGGTGCTGTGAGTGTGTGTGACCCCCCCAATCCCCAAAAATCTATGTGTGAGTGTGTGTAAGTGTGAATGTAAGTGTATATTACTGTAATAAGTGTGTGTTGGTGTGTTTGTGTGTTTTTGTGTGTGCAAATGTTACACTTACCTGGGGTAGATGCCTCAGATCGATGAGAGAGGGCTCCACGCAGCAGATCTGCAGCTCCAACGGTCATCAGCCATGTGGGGGCGGAGCTGGGCGGAAGTGCAGCGCAGGCAGCAGCAGGACGCATAGGAAACGCGTCCCTGCTGCTGCTTTGGGGCCCCTGGGCGATCGCGCCCCAGGGGCCACACGATCCCCTGCTCTGCTCGTTGTCTAGGGGCAGGGGATCGTGAAGGAGCGGAGCGAGCGGCTCTAACAGCCGCTCCTCCGCTCGCAAACCCGGAAGTGCTGCAGAACGTAGAATCTACGATCTGTGGCACTTTGGTCCTTTGATCCACAGAACGTAGATTCTACGTTCTGTGGCACTTAAAGGGTTAAAACATCACATAGACCAGTTATCAAGAGCAAATACTACAACACCTGCCTATTTAGTGATAAGGGAAGTCAAAAGGTGTTGCAATAGCTAACGAGTTGCAAAATTACATTCTTGATTGTGGAGAGCAAAACAGAGTCACATGGCAGATATGTCCTAGCAAAACTGAATATACAAGGCCATTTGCGAACACCAGCTAATATATTTATAGCCCAAATCTCCAACAGACCTTGTTTATAACAAAAGTATAAGACATAGTCACAAAATGGGGGAAGGCACAATTGTTTTTGGTGGACTATTCCACTGGTAAATCAGCAATACCGTACCACCTTCACAAGACCCTGAAAAAAAATTAAAAAAAATAAAAAACTGAGCTCAACTGATCATTGGCTTATCCACCATTTCTCCACCAAAGACTACACATTCTATTCAAATGTACATGACACCTATAGCAGAATAGACTACTTGCTGATATCCCACCACCCAGTGGCGGAACTACCGGGGGAGCAGAGGGTGCGAGCGGGCCAGGGCCCGCACCCCCTCAGGGCCCCCCGGCAGTGCCGCGCGCCACTAAAATCCCTGATATTCGGGCCGTACGGAGGGGGGCGGGGGCATCACGCACCAGGGCCCGCCCCCTCTAGTTACGGTACTGCCACCACCATCTTGAACAAGCAACAATTCTTCCATAGGAAACATAGCCATTTCTGATCATGCCCTAATCTTCCTCACAATAGAAACACCAAACTTGACCCGGCAAAACTGGACATGGAAACTAAATGAATCACTCCTAGCTGATCCAATATGTCTCAAAGAACTAACAGATACTATAAAGGAATACCCCTCTGCACATGCCACAGACACCATATCTCTGCTGGTCCAATGGGAAGCACTTAAATGCGTGCTAAGGGGAGCGTAGATTAAAAAAAGATAAAGCCTTCAGAATTAGTGGATTACTGGCCAAAATCCTTAGATTTAGAACAGCAACATGAACAGTCCCTAGACAAAAACATATTGGGAGATATATTTAACTTAAGACAACAACTGCTTACTCTATGCAGGAAACAGTTTTACGAATTTGGAAATAAAAGTGGAAAGCTGCTAACCAGAGCTCTCAAAGCATGGCAGGGGCTAACCCACATACCCTGCATAAAAGCCTTTCACTACTAACGAAATAAAATCTCTAGATCTCCCAATCACGACACAAGAAAAAGAAATGGCAATCAAAACAACCCCTGTAGGGAAAATACCTGCCCCAAATGGCTATAACGCTTTATTTTACAAAAAACTAAAACATGTACTCCAGCCATTCATGCTACAATCATTTAATGACATTGGTCCAGAAACAAACGCACCCCCTACATTTCTCAAAGCCCATATTACGGTACTCCATAAGCCCAGAAAAGACCCAATGTTCTGCACAAGCTACAGGCCAATATCTCTACTAAATGTAGATATAAAATTCTATGAGATTTGCATACAGACTTTGCATGGGACACCAGAATCTTACACAAAGATCCAAAGCTGGATTTACATAGCGGGCACCACTAGGCCCCCTGACATGCATTGCCACCGTCCCCTCCCTATTATTTGCTCAAATTTTCATCATTGGAACCGGAGCAATGGGAATTAGCGCACAAGATATTTAAACATACTCCCCAGACTGCTATATGTTTTACATGGCATACCATGCCAAGTACCTAAATGTTTTTATTCACAAAATTCTTTGGGGGCCGGAAATTAGCAGGATCTCCAGGTTAGTCCTGGTGAGACGTTAAAACAGGGGGGGGGGGTTTAGGATGCCAGACATTAAGTCATATACCCAAGCTATTTCACTGTATATTAGACTGGCAGTATCAACACAACAATGAGGACTGGGTGCACATAGAGCAAAATCTCATTAAAGTCCCACTGTCTGCTCTGCCATGGTTAAGCAAAAACGACCGACCCTGCCCAAGAAAAAGATCTTCTGATAATAAAGACAACATTGAAACAGTGGGACCAGATAAACACAGAGTTCCAGCCTATTATGTGCTCAGAGGGCCTGATGATGCCAGTGACAGGAAACGCACAGTTCAACCCAGGCCTTCTGAAGCTAAACTTTTTTAAAAGGCAAATGCATGAGACTGCATGAAATATTTACATTTACTGCTCCCCCTGAATTCGATCATGCCACCATCAGAGCAGTTCAAAAAAGGCCCAACTATGCCTTTGGTACCAAAAGTCCGAGAGGCAAAGTAAAAATGGACCCAGTGACAGCACACAGGCCCCCAACTCTCACTGGGGGTCAGAACCATAAATCACCGCAGGTAAAGTCTAAACCCTCATATGCTTTTAATTGGGAAAATGAACTGGGAAAGATGTTCCCCGAGGCAGTCTGACAAAAACCATTCATACCAACATAAATAAACCCAAAGCACAAGAAACAAAATTTTAAAATTCTCATGAGATGGTACATATGCAGACTATACTAAGAAGAATATATCCTACTTCCTTAGATACAGGTTGGAGGTGCCTTAAAGAAATAGGCACCCAACCCATATTTGGTGGGCATGTACCAGTATCAAACCATTCTGGGAAAAGGTACTTGAACATTTAAAACAGGCCCTGGGTATAGAACTGCATGGAGACACAGAGGTGCTCTTATTATCAGTGCTACCCAGCACCATCAGTGCCACCAAAAAAGAGTTTGCCAGATTTGCACTACAGGAGGCCAGGGCAGTCATCTCCAGACATTGGAATCAACACAACTTCCCTCTGTGACAGAGTGGATTGGGGAAATAGGTACCATCATGAGAAAGAAGGAATTATTATCCTCAGCATGTGGTACGCAGATTCAATATGTAGCTACATGGACAATATATATGGGAACTGGGGAATATAACAAGAGACACAATATCATGAAAGGGGTAGCCTGGTGTATGTCACTAAAAACAACAATGATCTTCCTATTACTGCTGAACATATTTAATACAACATTTGTAATTAATGTAAAATGATAAGATATACCTGTACCTAGTATAAAGACACGGCTCAGGAAGTTAATGGTCTGTATTGCTTTCCCTCCCTTACACCCTTGTTAACTGACTGTACTATTCTTCCTGTTTGTAAATAATTAAAAAAAAAATAACAAATGTATAGAATCTGGATTCATTGGTTCCTGCCTGGAGAGAGGTAGAATAGAATGTTAAGTAAAATATTTCCTTGTACAAGTTCATAGATCATTAAGAATACATACTGTAGTATTATTCAGATATCAGGGTATAGTTTACATGTTTGCATCCATATGTGCATTGATCTGCCAGCACAAAATTATTTGCCTGCCCTAAATCATCCTGGGCCCTAGGTTACAGCCTAGGGAAGCCTGTGCATCAATCTGCCTTTGACTGTAAGTACCTTCTATTATCAGCTCCACTTGGGCAGGGATTGTAAAAGTGCTGCTCAGTGGTAGTCAGTCAGCTGGAAAAGCTCGAAACATCACTTAGCTTGAGGCACGAATAAAGTAACAATTTTTTCACCATAATCGGAGTGCTGCTGAGGTATTTTCTTGCTCAATGGTATTCAGTTACTATATAAAGGAAAATATATAAAATAACCCTTAGCCCACAAATTGGCCCAGTAAATTGTTTTGTGCCAAATCCTTGCTGGAGAATCTGGAATTGCATATACCTGGTTAATTTTTTAAGAAAGGGCAAATTTGTACCTTGCGGTAACCTAATTTTCCCGCATTGATGCAAATTTGTCCAATGCTAAGTTTACCACTCATGTAGAAAACTGGTCCAACTGCAGTCTGTGCTGCTCTGCAAAGATATTCTAGTACTAGTTGTCTGTGTGTGGTATTATTGTAGTTTAAAAAACACCATTACTTTTCAATCCAATTAAAGTAGGGCTTGAAATCTTGTGAAGCCTTTTGAGTATTTCTGATAAATATAACCTAAAACATCTTCTGTTCTTCATGCAAGTCCTAAGACTAAATATTGAGAACCCAATTAAACAAATGAATCAAAAACATAATGCTTCTTCATTTATTTATCGAGGAAAAGAATTCAAAACAACATATTTGCATGTGGAAAAAGTATGTGATATTCTCAATTAATTTGAAGGGGAAATGAGTCAGGTGTTTCAGTCAACAGTATGATATTCTAGCATGACTGTGGGGGGCCTGCCTTTTTATAGAACAGAAGTCTGGGTCTTTTCTATCCAAGTCTTATCTTAACAACTCAGGTTTGTGGAAGTGAATCATGGCATATAAAAAGGATATACGTAAATCAGTTATTGATGCTCACTAGGCTGGAAAAGGTAAAATTGTGTCATACTTACCGTAATTTTCTTTTCATGGACAACTCCATTTCATACGTAATGAGATAGCCCCCGCCCCAGTGCTCCCATCAGAAGGACCCTCCCCAAAGCTTTAAAAGACCAACCCCACCCCCTAATACGGTGTCTCGTAATAAGCTTCTAAAACTAGCGAAAAAACGGATGGGAACTATGACATTATGGTAAGTATGATACAATTTTCCCTTTTCACTGGACAACTCCATGTCATACATAATGGTAAGTAGTAACATAAACCTAGCCAAGTGTAATCTGTTCCAGATAAAACTCAGAAGTACGAAACCTCTACAGTTGAACAGAGAAACACCTTGTAGAAAACCTGTGAACTCCTTCTTCAGAGGAAATGGACTGCCAGAGAAAAAGAAGAAACAGGACTCTTTAGAGGCAGAACCCACACCAAAGTAATGATACGGAGTGTGAAGCCAGCATGACATTTCCACCTGAAAGGAGACAACAACCTCCACTGAAAGAGAAGTTGAAAAAGAAGTGGATAGAAACCCAAAGTAACACTTCTCCAGATTCACACTCCCACTACTTACCAGCACAGCTGGGCCAACCGTGTACCAAACACAAGAGTGCTCAGAAGCTCAAACAGCTCAAAAGCATGGTACCTGCAAAAGATGACTTAGTAGGGGAAAGAAACATTCCATCACTAGTATTCTACAGATATGTTGAACACTACAGACAAATAGCATCGACTAGTGCAGTTCCTGTCTCTTCGATACTAAAGTCTACAGGGCACATAAGAAACCTGTATTTGTCCTGGACCATAACCCATGTACCCTATCAATGAAAGGTCCATAGAGTGACTTGTGGAGACGGACTGCCACCACTACGGGCATACCTTACCTGCCATGTGAGGTATCTAGGAGCATACAGCAGCCTAGGGAATCTTCCTGTGCGGGTTGAAATTGTTCTTATCATTAGCTCATGATCCTCTGCCAAACAAGTCTGGATATTAAAGATTTGCATGCCCTATGGAGTAGACATTGTAACAGAAATACATGCAGGTATGCATAACCTTGCCAGGATACAGTTCTCTTGAGCCTTCAAGGATGTGACCTGGACATAATTGAAGTTATAATATCCCATAAATTTGGCCTAGAACCAAAATCTGTTTGGCATGCTCCAATGAGTCTATTAAATAGGAAGAAATTGACTGATTCCAGGAAGTATAATTAACCAATACAATACTGCTAAAGATTAATTTCTAATGAGACTATTCTTAAGTATCCAAGATCAGAATTAATCTAGGTATGGGGATATGTATCCACCAATTATTCTGGAATGGAACACCCCT
Source organism: Xenopus laevis (assembly GCF_017654675.1). NCBI lineage: Eukaryota > Metazoa > Chordata > Amphibia > Anura > Pipidae > Xenopus > Xenopus laevis. The sequence goes on from NC_054373.1 coordinate 107,775,308, forward strand.
ACCACCTATACTAGAATATCCAAGACTATAGTTAGACATGCCATAACCAGGGCCATTCCTAAAGGCAGACACTGCTGACGTGGTACAGAAAGTATAATTTCAATTAGACAACTTTTGTAAACATCCTGTCCTGATGGTAACCTATAGGATGCCAACCCTAACTAGCCAGGCCAGTCTATGGCAGTCTGAAAGGCAAGTCACAAAGTAGCATAGACTCTTAAAAAGAAAAAATCCTGCATGCCATGATTGCATGCCTCCTGTCATCAATAAGGGTTATCATGACCAAAAGAATAATTTGTAATAATGACCTGTGAATAATAACCTGGATGAAAACCGGGGTTTGTTTTTTGTTTTTTACAGCCACATTGATGGTGTGTACCTAATTTTACAGCCAGCTCTATATGGCAACCATTAATATAATATGGACCATGAGTATACCCTCAGTGAGCTGATTGGTCCTCTATTGTGCTTGAGGCAAGCTGGATAGGTCTGTGCTATGGTATATCTCCTAGCAAGGCTCTAAAACACAGACCGTAGAGAACCCAGTGCATACAAAGTAACTCAATTTGCACTGACTGCTGTGCCCACTGTCTTCTGGACTGAGGTCAGATAATGAGTTTAACCCCCATAGCCAAAGTAAGAGATCCTGATGAATATCATACCAGTTACGTGAATAGACCTTGGTTTATCATCAGAACATACGGATCCTTTACCGCTCCCAAGGAGTAATAAGTTATCTGGCCAAGAATCTGTGGCAGTATTGGAATCCTTGCAGAATCCATATCCATATATACATTCACAATAATATCCAGATTCTATATATATATATATATATATATATATATATATATATATATATATATATATATATATATGTAGTCCGGCAGTACCAGCACTCCGATCTTTAAACAGGCTCGTGGTGCACGATCAAATACAGGATATATAGAACAAGAAGGATCAGCACTCACTGTATTGATGTGAAGAAAAATTTGCTTTTATTTATTTACATCATAATCCGACGTTTCGGTCCCACCTGGGGACCTTTCCCAGGTGGGACCGAAACGTCGGATTATGATGTAAATAAATAAAAGCAAATTTTTCTTCACATCAATACAGTGAGTGCTGATCCTTCTTGTTCTATATATATATATATATATATATATATATACACACACACACACACACACACATATACATATCCATATCTAATATATATGCATACATAAATATACACACAGATATACCTACACACAGATAGAGGATATATATATATATATATATATATATATATATATATATATATATATATATATATATATATATATATATATATATATATAATGTCCAGTTGGATCTCAGCACACCATTCAGGAAAAAGTTAGTCCAACCCAGGTGCTATCCAAACGTGCTTTCATACAAGAATGTGGATAAATGGATGCACACCGGGATTTTTTTTTAAAAAAAAAAAATATATATATATATATATATATATATATATATATATAAAAAATACACACTTATATACACACACACACATATACAAGCACCTATTGCAGAAGGCTGGAAACAGTATATCACTCCTTTTCAAAATAAGCACGCATAAAGTCCAGTCATAGACCACTTATTCTACTCAACAGGTCTGAATGTAAGAACTATGGACCACATATACATCAATGGTTGTGGCCTGCAAGTCAGCTGTTATAATACTGCAATTGTATAACATGCTGCTCGACTGCTGCATTAGCGCACAGGTGCCATATAGTAGTTTGCATTTAACCAGAACTGGCCACTACTCTCAAACCAGTGTATACACATACCTATATTGATCTTTGTGCTTCACAGGTATATAATCCTATATACTACATAGCCTTTGTACAAGTCAGAATTGGCCTCCCTTGGATCCCGCATTTAAGCCAGTCTTAGTTCCTACATTGATGAAGTGTATGATACTGAAATGGATTGCTTGCAAGAGTAATCCATGCTTATAATTTGACTCAAATATTATATAAAACAAACATGACACGGGGCCACTGGAACAGTGACCTATGTTACCATGCTTACATACCAACCTGGAGGCTGTATAGGCACCCTCCGGAAAGTGCCTTAATCCTTCTCACACCAATCACTGAGCCGTTTAACCCATTCCCTAAGTTTGGTTGTTATATTATTTGGTGTCTAAACCAGAGAAATGTATAACATGTACATTTACATTTGGTTATTGTCTTAGTCAGACCCAAAGCCACTGGAAGCATATACAATGGTTGTAATATTAAACAGTGGCAGGAACAACGAAATGTATAATATGTCCATTTATATTTGGATACTAAAGCCAGGTCCAAAACTACTGTAATGGTTCCACATATACATACAGTTTGGTTGTAATATTGAACAGTAGCAGGGCCACAGAAATGTATAACTTGTACATTCATATCTGGTTATTACAGCCAGCCCCAGAACCACTGAAATGTTTCCACATATACATACAGTTTGGTTGAAATAGTAAGCAGTGGCCGGACCAAAAAGTGTATAACATGTCCATTTATATTTGAATATTAAAGTCAGCTCCAGAACCACTGAAATGTTTCCACAAATACATACAGTTTGGTTGTAATATTGAACAGTAGCATGACCAAAGAAATGTATAACATGTACATTTATATATTTGGTTATTACGCCAGTTCCAGAACCACTGAAATGTTTCCTCCAACATTCAGTTTGATTGTAATATTAAGCAGTGTCATGACCAAGAAATGTAGAACACGTACATTTATATTTGGATATAATACACAAAAGACATGAATAACCTGTAAATTATATCCTTATAAACGGTGAGTAGTGATGTCATCAGTTATAAACGGTGAGTAGTGATGTCATTTCTGTCACATGACTCACTAAAATTTGTGTATTATAATAAATAAAGTACCCCCAGTTGTAAAATATGAGGATATTAGAAGTTACCTCGGCGTTCCATGACCTGGCCTTCGGCCTCGTGTTTTTATATGGTCATGAAACTCCTCGGTAACTTATAATATCCTTATATTTTACAAGAGGGGGTACTTTATTCACTATATTAAAGCCAGCTCTGGAACCACTTAAATGTTTCCACATATACATTCAGCTTGGTTGTAGTATTAAACAGTAGCAGGACCAAAGAAATGTAAAACCTGTGCATTCTTCCATTATGCAGACTGAGAGCACTCTCTTGAGAGCCAAACTTATTCACTAACATTCGTAGTTGCACCAGGCGCAAATTCGCCGCGCTTCGCCACACTTCGCCACACTTCGCCAGGCGTAGTTTCGCCAGCGCTCCGCAAATTCACTAAAATCCGAAGTTGCGCACAGGGGTAGCGTAAGATTGCGAAGTTGCGCTAGCGTTGATTCTCTAAGTGAAGCGAAGTTACGCTAGCGAAGGCTAATTTGCATACGGCGCCAAATTCAAATTTCAATGGAGGAATACGTATCAGCACTACAAATGGCTAGAAAACCTTCAAAACATCAAATTAAAATTTTATTTTGCCCTACACATGTGCCCACTGTATAGGTAAGTTGCCATGAGTCAGGAAATGTAGGGGGAAGGAGGGGAGCCCCAAAAATTTTTTCGATCTTTTTCAACCTATCACCCATAATGTAGAAAACACGCCAGCGTTTTTTGGGACTTAGAAAAAATGTTGACTTTTTTTGAAGCAATCCCTATCTACTCTATTGCGCTTCGCCTGGTGGCGAAGGAAGTCTAGCGTAAAAGGTAGCGTTCAGTACACTGCGCATGTTAGTGAATTTGCGTAGTTACGTCCGCAGCGAAAATTCGCTAGGCGTAAGGGTGCGAAGTAACACTAGCGAATGTACGCCAGCGTTCGTTAGTGAATTTGCGAAGTAACGAAAATGCCAAACGCTAGCGAATTAACGCTAGCGTTCGGCACTTCGGCGCTTAGTGAATTTGCCCCAAAGAGTCAAGAGGCACGCACGCACGCACCTGCCCCTTACAGCATTGCCTTAGCTACTACGCTAGTTAGACTGAGAAAGCAATATAAAAGAAGTAAATGTTATAACACAGAATCTTACCTGATGCTTCTGAAAATCACTCTGACTGCTAAGTGAAGGAGTGGGAGGGGAATCTACTTGCTCATTAACTTAACCTGACACTGACCTCCAGAGTAATTATCTAATTACCTACAGCTGCTGTTTACAGAACCTGCAGACCCACCTTGTCTGCTCTAAGAACATACAGATCAGTATAGAACATGCAAAGCATTGCATTAACACAGCATTACATTAGAATTGCTCATAGAACGTACAGAACAGCCACCGTTCCCCCAATGGCCTATCTGGCCCATCCATTCTTAAGAGTTAAGAGATTCCAGCATCAGGATGAGATTCCAGCATCAGGATTAGATTCCAGCATCAGGATGAGATTCCAGCATCAGGATGGCATTCCCAGCTAAGCCTAGTTCGTAACTGCTAGCAGAACAAAGGCCCCAGGGTTTGTTTTTTTTTTTTTTTTTTTTTTAATTTTTTTTTATTACCTCAACCTTGGGAAAGACTTGTGAGGGAGGCAGCTGGATCTGAAACTGAAATTCCTCCAGAAAAAAAGAAAAGAAAATAATACCACAGTATAGGGGAAAAGGAAAAGGAGGACATGAGGATCAAGCCGCTAACTAAACATTCTGCTAACCCCACTCCCCAAGACAAACCTGGGATTCCAACAGATTAACCTTATCTAACTGCCACATCCCTCTCCCATATGTAAAAATCATAAGGGGTGTAGGGGCCATACACCCCAATGCCGCTAGACGCATTTTAGACATGCCCAGGTAGGCACACGGATGGGGGGACATAGCACTTGCCGCCGGACAGGTTATAATCAGGCCGGGAATGCACGTGGATCAAGGACAAACCAGTGAAATAAGCCACAGTAATACTGTGCCTACCTGATCCAGATGATGAAGAAGATTTCATACATGAGGTAAAGTGCTTAGGGGGAAAAAGATCACAAAGACCAAATCCCAAGTCCCTAGGACGCTTTCCAGCAAGCCCTAATGCTTCCCCAAGGTTAAAAAGAGAACTGCTTCTAACAGGAGCAAAAAATAAACTGAAGCAGAAGAAAAAAAAGACACCGGATTGGGGGGTGGGGTTGGGCTTTTAAAGCTATGGGGAGGGTCCTTCTGATGGGAGCACTGGGATGGGGGGGCTATCCCATTACATATGACACAGAGTTGTCCAGTGAAATGCTATTACTATGCTATAACAATTTCTGAAGAGTTTGGACACCACCAGTCTACTGTCAGGCAATATCATGTACATATGGGGGTAAGTCAACACCAATGTTACCCTCCCCATGAGTGGTCAACTCCAACTCCTGGAGTCATCAGACTAATGTCTAAGGAACTAATTGCATTGGCATTGATATTCATGAGTCCACCATTAGGAGAACACTAAACAACAATAGTGTGCATGGCAGGGTTGCGAAGAGAAATCCACTACTATCCAAAATGAATATTGCTCCGCATCTACAGTTTACTCATCAAATGCATGGATAAGTCACAAGGCTGTTGAAAGAATGTTCTGTGGACCGATAATACCAAAATAGAACTTTTTGAATTGAATTAAATTATTTAAATCTGGGGAAAGGCAAACACTGCATTCCAGCATTAGAACCTTATCCCATCGGTGAAACATGGTATTGGTTAACATGATGTATCGTGTATTAAGGTTTGGACCTGCTTTTCTGCCTCTGCACCATGACAACTTGCAATCACAGATGGAACTATGAATTCTGAATTGTAGCAGCAAATTCTGCTTGAGGGTGTGTGTCATGAAGAAACCTAACAACCCTAAACACACACAAGTCAATCTACCAAAGAATGGTTTAAGGAGAAGCAAGGTCAAAGTCCTGACCTTAATCCAATGAATGACCTGAAGAGAGCAGTTAATGCAAGGAAATCCAACAGCCCTGAGTTGTTCTGTATGGGGGAATGGGCTAAAATTTCACATTTGATGCCCATGCTGCACTGTTGTAACTCATGCACTGTTTCATTGATCTATCTAAAGTAGAGAACCCAATCTGTATCTTTATTAAGGTTATTATTATTAAGTATGGATACCAGTCTTGGAATTATGGGTCAGTTTCCCACGTGCCAGGGTTCCCAGCAGTCTGAATACTATCCCGTTTACTTAACACTTTTCTGACTGTTCTTGATGGTCAATAAATTGCTGTGTGACACATTTATCAAAGCAGCTAAATGTATTGATATGTCAGAATGTGAGCAGTTGTGCTAATATGAATGCAATTATTGCATGTATTAATGCAATTAGTTGAAGTTGCTGGGGCCTGAAAGCACTCCTTGATCTTCCTCATAGTTGCAGCTATTGACACTGGGGAACCCTGGAACTACTGCCACTCTAAAGCTGGCCATAGATGTTGAGATTTTTAAAAGATCCGATCCTCATCATGGCCCTGCAAACATAGATAGATTGCACTGGGGCCGACAAAGATTTTTTGACCTGCTCGATTCAATTTCCTGACAGATGTCGGCCGAAAAATCGTAAGATGTACCATCGTTCAAATCCCACTAACCGCACGATAATTTCAAGGATTGGTCGGACTTCCCTAAAATCGGTCATTCGGCAAGAAGAATCGTCGCGTCTATGGGGAGCTTAAGGGGCTGATTTACTAACAATCAAATTTGGTTTCTGTTCTAACAATTTATTTTTAAAAGCTATAAAAATTTGTGTAAAACCACAAAAACCTCTAATACAAAATTTTGCCAGGTAAAAGTTATCGAGATCCTATAGACATCAATGCGAGCTTCGCTGATCCTATTGGACTTTTTAAAATCAATTCGGACTTTTAGAGGTTTTCAGATTATTTTTCACTAGTATTTGGCCAAAAACCTCAAATTTAGGGTTTAGAGGTATTTGTATTATTCGTTCATCATAATTTTCTGTTCTTACTTGCTTTATTCATATCTTTTAATAAATGTTATGACATTTGTGGTTTTAGAGAAAGTGAGTTTAGTCGTGGTATCAAAAACCTCTAACACCACTAAAATTCAGGGCATAATGTGAAGGGGCAGATTTACTAAAGAGCGAAGTGGCTAACGCTAGCGACTTTGCGCCAGCGTTGCCACCCTGTAGGGACATCAACTAATTCACTAACAGTTGCCAATTCGCTAGAGAACAGGACCATAACACTAGTGAAATGCCACCAGCATTCGTTGCCCAGGTACAACTTTGTATATTAGTGAATTAGCGTAGTGGTTGCGAATTTGCCCCTGCCGAAGTGGTGCTATGTGTGCGAAGCGGTGGCTGGCGACAATTCACCCTTAAGAAAATCTGCCCAAAAGTTTTAAATCTACATATTAGAAGTGACAAAAGTCCTTATAGTAAAGATGTTTTCTGCAACTTTCACCCAATTTTTTTGAACACAAGAACACACACAATAGCTTTCATTGTGTAATTGCAACAGGTAAAAAACATGCCAATTTTCATCCAAAAATTGTGCTTTGCACACAGCACCCAGGTTGTAAACAAGTTTCATGTGAAATATAAAAGGTAATTTGAGCGTGGATCAGCTTTTTTACATTTAAGTGTATCTGGTATATTTTGGTTATTAACAACATATACATTTACATAATGGGACCGGCCTTGCCTACCAACTTTTCTCTATTTAGTCTTGTTAGACTTATTTATGTGGTTGTTATTAAGAAAACAAAGCCAGCTCAGCTTAGTACTCTTCCTGTCTGAGCGTTCTTTTTCCACCAACAGAGGCTGTGAATATGACTGAAAATAACATCCACTCGTCAACAAAATTCAACGTGTTGCAGTCAGTTGTGTAACACAAGAAAATCTGGCACAGCTTGTTATGATGTTCCCCAAAAGAGGAGGAGATTTGGGATAAAATTAATTGTCTCATCGTTATAAGTGATTTTTATTTGGCTGCATCATGAAAATGCCCCTTTTATTCAATGAAACAAAGACCAATGCAAATGGTGAACAGAAAAAATAGGAAATATGACTGATGTTAGCAGCTATACTATATACAGTAATATATACCTGTGTTCATTATGAGTTAAATGTACAGGGCTTGTGTCATGTGTAAGATATTGAATCTGGCTAGAATCGAATGTAGGACCCCAGTGCTGCAAGACAGTCATTTTAAACACAGTGCCACTGTCATACACAACAGCAACAGGAAATAATATCAATCAACTTTTTGACGTAAAGACAGTCGGCTGTTTAGAAGACACTTTCAAATCCCTTTCTGAGGCAAACTGAGATTTCAAAACAGTATTTTCATGCATTTAAAATGATAGAAAATGATAAGATTACTTAGAAGCAAAACCCAAAGTCTTCATTTTTAAACCATAACAGCAAAAACAAAAAAAATGATGACTGCACGGGCTGTGGGAAACCTGGGCCTTCTGTAGTACCTATATAAATATTAATTTATATAGGTATGGGACATATTATCCAAAATGGTCTGGACCTGTGGTTTTCCAGATGAGGGGTCTTTCTCTAATGTGGATCAACATACTTTAAAAATCAACTAGAAAATCATTATAACATTAAATAAATCCAAATAGGATTGCTTTGCCTCCAATAAGGATTAATTATATCTTAGCTGGGATAAAGTACAAGGCACTGTTTTATTTTTACCGAGAAAAAGGAAAACATTTTTAAAAATTTAAATTTGTTTTTTGTTTAAAATTGAGTCAATGGGAGACGGCATTCCCGTAATTCAGAGCTTTACGCATGACATAACGCATACCAGCATATTGCTCCATATTATGACGTGTATCTTGATCGTTTTAATGATTTAATTCCCCAAGAGTAAACAGTATATTGTAATAAAAAGCAAAATATAGACGTTTGCATTCCATTTTAGTTTCACACAGAGCTATAAATATATCTGCCAGCCTCTGGAGTATGACAGAACCTCAGAAAAAAGAATTATAAGAAGAATAAAATCAACTAAGGGCCAGTGCACAATTCCTGCCCATTACCCAAAGGCATTTGATTCCTTCCTTTTTTTGCAATTCTGCAAATGTATATCATTGATAAATTAGCCCTAATATATTTTAATGAATATTTATAGTCAAACAGTGTATATTTTATCTTTACATGGAACAATAAAATCCCCACTATTAGCAGGATATATATATATATCCTTTATAATAAAACAGTGGTTCCTTGCTGATGAAATACTTGTGAACTGTACTGATGAAAGATATCTACCAGAGTTTACTGGCATCACTATTGTTTCAGAAATTCAAATTCTTATCTCTATTTATCAGAAGCTAAGTGGACACACAGGAAGTGGCCTCTTTTTCCTGCCATCATGCACATCACATGGCTGAAGGTTACCGCACGCCTATTACATAAGAAAAAAGATGAGTGACCTTTCCTAATCCTACTTTAGAAAGGGAACTCACAAAACAAAGAAAGTGGTGCTTGCTTCTTAAATATACAAGAATGTGCTCTTAAAAAAGACTTGGTAACTTTTTGTTGTTCTACTAGTAATTATGAATGGAATTTATATACAGTAATATTCTATTTAGAGCTTTACTGAGTACTGACCATTCATACTTGTAGCTGCAGTCAAAATGCATGTCACGCACTGCAAGTCACCTTCTATTGACAGCAATGGAAATCACAGTGACAGTGACATCCCTAGATGGGCGCCACAGATAATTAATTAAAGGATCCCAGCATATCTCGATGTTGTCCTGTTTTATCAATATTGTTGAAATTGCTCATTAATTAGGGCCTCTAGTGGTCCCCTATACCTTCTGGGCCCCCTGCCGCAAGGTCTTCTTCCTCTATAGTTACGCACCTGCACAGTGAGTAGATTATAGGTAAGCACACACTTTTTTTTTTTTTTTTTACGTTTTTTTTTTTATTTTATTTTGCAATAACAAGACAGTAGGAAAAGAAAAAGAAGGAAGAAAGAGAGGGAGAAAGGTGTACATTATACCTTGATGATATACAGCATACTGGTCAGAGATATGTTATATGACAGTAGATAAGGCCTTACAAGCATTCAGAGTTTCTTATCTTGCAAGAGTTAAGGTTAACATCACAGTACTAACACCTTGCATAATGATCAGCAGGTTAATTGCATTAATAACTTAATGATTTAGAGGCCTCAATTGCATGGATATCCAACCAAGGGGTCCGTATCTTTTCAAATTTCGATGGGCAACCCCTCCCTTCGTAGGTTAATCTAATTGCAGGCAAGAGTGTATTGACCAGGTTAACCCATTGGGCCCCCCATCCAGTGCATGACTATCAGTTTTTTTTGTATAGAATAGCAAGACCCGGGCTAAAGATCTAGTTTTGTTCATAGGGAATCGATCTTCTATCATCCCCAAAAGGCACATCTCTGGAGTGCATACATTCGGAAATTCTAGATTATCTTCAAGATATTCAGTTATATTCCTCCAATGGCTTTGTATTGAGGGACATTCCCAGGCCAAATGAAGAAAGGAAGCATTAGGTGTTTGACATTTTGGGCAATTGGCTGCTGGACTGCCTTCCATCTTTTGAAGTTTCAGAGGAGTGATGTAGGTCTGATGGGTGAATTTAAATTGGACCATGTTGTCCCTAATAGAAATTAGGTCACTGTATGCTGTATCCGTGACTTCTTCCCAATTTTCATCTGCAAGTGTTGGAAGAGTATGTTGCCATTTGGCCTTTGCTCTGGCATACGGGGAGGGGATAGAGTCAAGAAGGGCCTTGTACAGACGAGATGTTAGCTTTGTGGTTTGCGGATCACGCAGAATAAGTTCTATTGAGGGAGTTTTATATTCTAAGTTAAGTGAGCCGAATTGAGCCTGAAAGGGGTGCCTCATTTGTAAATAACGGTACAGTTGTACAGGGTGGTCTCCAACTTTAGCTCGCACTTCTATGAAGGAGGGGAAGGTATTATCTACAAGAAGGCCACCCAGTAGTTTAATTCCCATTAAAGGCCAGTAGTGAAAGTCTTGGAGTCCTTTGAGATGCTGTAGGCGGGAGTTTTTCCATAGAGGCAGAAAGGGGGACAATATAGACTGGGGGTGTCCCAGAGCTTTGCAGGGGGTTGTCCAAGCTTTGTAGGGGGTTGTAATTGTTGCAGGGAACAGGGTTTAGTCAGATAGTCTCCTGTAAGCCATGAATGTGGTGTATTTGGCTGGCCAGAAAGTAGTAGTACAGATGAGGAAGTGCGAGACCCTCATCTGCTATTGGAGCTGTAAGCAGGTTCCACGATAGACGGGGAACTTTGTTAGCCCAAAGGAAAGGGATAAAGATTGAGTTTACCTTGCGAAACACTGCCCTCGGTATCCACACAGGGGAATTGTGAAGTTTGTATAAGAATTTTGGCAAGTAAACCATTTTAAAGATATTCACTCTACCCCAGAGTGTGAGTGGTAAGTTAGACCAGATTGTTGTTGTGGACCGAAGTTGGCCTATAGTGGGTTCAATGTTATCTTCAATATAAGTAGTGAGGTCAGCTGTTAGGAGCACTCCAAGATATTTAAATTTAGTGACCCATTTAAGGCTTGGATAGTTGTTGGTTGATTAGGGACTGGATCTAGTGGCATTATGACTGATTTCCCCTCATTTATAGTGAGGCCCGAGTAAGTCCCAAATCTTTGGAGTACATCAAGAGCGGTGTAAGAACTTACCCTGGTGGTCTAGTGGGGGGACGGCAGGGAAGCCTGCCGCCCCCTCGGCGGGGACTCCCGCCGCGTTCTTCTTCCCTCCTAGGCACCGGTAACTAGGGGCACGCGCTGCGCACTCCTGCTGTTTTGTTGGCGCATGCGCGCTGGCGCAATGACCTCAGCGCGCAACGGCGCGAAAATTCTAATATTTAATGGCCATCTTACTCGTTTCATTGCCTGTTATAGGTTGTTCCTGGTGCCTTTAGCTGTTGCTATTCTGATTCTGTATTTGATTCTGACTACCTGTTGTGACCCCAGCCTGTTCCTGACGATTCTGACCTCTGTATCCTGATCCATTGCCTGAATTTCGACTACCTCTTCTGCCGTATCCCTCTGATTGATCTCCCGGTTTGACCCTTGCCTGCCTGACCTCGCTTTGAACACTGCCTGCCCAGACCCAGCCTGAATTGTTTACGCTGACTTTCTGCCTGCCTCGACCCGGCCTGATCTGACTACTCTATTGCCTAACGCCTTGTACTACGACCTTCTGTCCAAAGACTTTGCTCTACAGTCGTGCCCCTTTGCCTATCCAGAACCTTCTTGCACCTCTTGTTTAAGTCCAGGTGGCATCCAAGTAAGCCGAGGGCTCCTCCGGAGGCCCAAAGGCGGTCACACTACTGGTGAAGCACGAGCCGAGACCAGGGTGCCTGGTGTTTGTTCTGGTGTTGGGTGCCGACCGTTACAGGCGGCCAGCAAGAAGTCTTGTTAGTCAGCCAAGAATAACAGAAGATCGTTGGCATAAAGTGCAAGTTTGTCCTCCAACCCTCCAAATCTGAAGCCTTGTATGATGGGAGATTGTCGAATGCATAATGCCAGTGGCTCAATGGCAATGGCAAAGAGCAATGACGACAGTGGGCAGCCCTGCCTGGTTCCACGCGTCAGAGGAAAAGAGGGAGAGAGAGACCCATTGATCTTAATCTGTGCTGTGGGTCTTTGGTAGAGTAGTTGAACCCAGCTGATGAAATGGGGCCCAAAGCCAAATTGTCTCAAAGTCGCCCAGAGTTACTGCCACTCCACCGAATCAAAGGCTTTTGAGACCATTATCCTAAAGACAACATTCTCATGCTGAGTCTGCAGGTGCGTATACACCTGCCTGAGATCGCTTGAGGTGGATTTTGCGGGCATGAATCCTGATTGGTTTGGATGAATGATGGAGGTAATCACCTTGGCTAGCCATGTCGCTAGGATCTTAGCAAAGATCTTGGCATCAAATATTAATCAGAGATATTGGCCTGTACGAGTCGCAATATTCTGGATCTTTCCCATCTTTATGTATCAGGATTATTATTGCCTCATGAAATGAAGGGGGGAGGGAGCCTGTTTCAATTGAACTACGATACATTTCATGCAAATGGTGAATGAGAGTGTTTCCTTGAAGATTGTACCAGGCCATCGGGAATCCATCTGCCCCAGGGGTTTTGCCAGTTGATAGTGAGGCCATTGCTTAAGCTACTTCAAGCTTAGTAATAGGCTGGTCCAGATAGCTAGATTCCTCAGGTGTCAATTTAGGAAATGTGATATAGTTCAAAAATTCCGCCAATTGAGCCTCTGTGTAGGTGACCTTTGAGCAGTAGAGACTTTCATAAAAATTTGCGAAGCTGTTTAGGATGTCCTGGGGGCTATTTACTAGGTCGCCACTTACATTTCTAACTCTTGGTATTAAGGTTTGAGTGTCTCTAGTAGTGGCCAAGTGGGCCAGCAATTTCCCCGCCTTTTCATCCTGGTCAAATGCCTCTGGTTAGAAAATAGAAGTTTTTTCCTGGCCAGTTTGGTTTGGGCTATTTCAAGGATTCTTTGGGCCTGGGTTAGGAGACCATGAGCTCCTTTTGGTCCCTCTTTTACCTATTCTCGGCCATAATAAAGGTCTGCTCAGCCTCCTCTACCTCCTCCTTACTTATAGCACGTGCAGTTGAGATTTCTCTTATTAGAACACCCTGGGCTACGACTTTCAAAGCCTCCCACAAAATGGCTGGTGAAGCTGTGTTTTGGTTGGTGGACCAGTAGCTAGTATATTCTTCTTGGGACCGATCTCTGACTTTGGGGGTTCAGTCTCCAGGATTCCCGCTTGCTTCTGGGGCTAGACAGGAGTTTCACTAATAGGGGGGAGTGGTCGGAGAAGGCCCTCGGTAGGTACACTGCTGAATCAACTAGTTGTGCGAAGTCCGCTCAGGCAATGGCCATATCTATGCGAGAGAGGGAGCCGTGGCTAGAGGAATGACAGGAGTATTGTTGTTCGTCTGGATGTTTCCATCGCCATAACCCAAGCAACCCTAAGGATTCCATCCATCTATTTAGCCCTGCATTATGGCACCTGTTTTGGCCTGTTCTGTCCCAATGGGGGTCCAGTGTAGCATTGAAATCCCCCATGATACAAATGGGCTCGACTGGTAGAGAAGCCAGAATTTTGTATATGTGTTCAAGAAGTGCTGATGAAAAGGGTGGAGGACAATATATATTGGTTTAATGGTTGATTGTTAATCTTGCAGTGCAAAATTATGTAACGGCCATAAAAGTCATTGTGAATCTCTATGAGATCAAACAATATCCCCTTCCGCACCAGAATTGTAAGCACACACATTTAGTGAAAATATGAGATTAAAGTGTTTTTACTGTCTGATACTGTGGCAAAATGGATTCACATTTTACTGCACTTTGGAATATTATGGTGAATTTTTGAGCTTACATTTCACGCACCAATAACATGTACATAGTGCTACAAGTTATAAAGGTATTTTTGCATGCAAATATTGCACACATCGATGGCATTTATTAAAGGTACTTTCGTCCTAACAGTCCTTTTGCAGTGTAGCTGTGCTATCGGGTTCAACCTTTCTGCAGGGATGAATTGTGCAGATGTACACTTATTGATGATGGAGAACACAAGCCAACACTAGGGTTCCCCAATTAGCTTGTGTTATAGATGCAGCAGACTTGAGACAAAAGAATCACACCCTATTGCAGTTTTACAGTCCCCACTCCTGCAATAATAGCAACAAGTTGCAGCTGGTTTGCAGGGACATGAAGGCTAAACTGCATTCATTTTGATGCATTGGGTGCAATGGTGCCAGATGTAGTTCTGCATAAGGCTGAAATGACACTGGAATTCTGTAGAAAATCTCTGCATTTTGGGGGAACATTTCCATCTGCAAATTGCACTTTGCTACTACATTGCTTTCTAGACCCTTCTAGTCTTTACACAAGCATTATTATACTGTAGTCCTGTGGTAGAATTATGAAAGGGCTGATGGCAAATGCCCTTGACTGGGGCCTACTGCAAGACCGTCTGGTACTCTGTAAGGCCAGTTCCACCCTGCAACAATATATAATAGTAATATTGCTTTCAGGGACTATGGAAGCAGACCCTGTGTTTGCAGTGGGGCCCAGGAGTGTGGGGAGCCCAGTAAGGCCCTAATTAATGGGAAACTTCAATATATCTGTGTAGAACTGGTCAACTTAGCAATGTTTTGGGGCCCAAACTTGAATTTGCTGTGGGCCCCAGTAACATCTACTTACACCATATAGTGATTAGTTATTTTATATACTAGGGGTTTCTTGACTAGATTATATTAACTTTCTGACATCATAATTAGTCTATAGAGACATCAAGCTGGCCACATTGAGTTGAAGAGCCCTGATCTAGACCTCTTTATTAATTTTTCCAGTTGATGACACTTGCCCAATACCCCATAGCTTTATTAAAGTTCTGACCTTTGCTGTGCATATTATATGTTGTTTTTCTGCACAAACACGTCTAATTACAGTTTCAGAGCATTCTGTACCAGTGCAAGGTTGGTGCTGTCCTATCCTCTCTTATTTGCTTATGCAGAATAAATATTTATATATGCCCTGGGAACTACACTCAATTAATCTGCCCCAAAAAACCTGTATTTCGATTTTAATGGGCAATTACACCACAGACTGTCAAATCAGTTTCCTGCTCTCTAGTCTATTAGTACAAAAGAAATAGAGCAAACAATTCTCTTTGTTCCATATGTTTAGTAGCTGCCTGTGAATTATGATGAACTGATGAAAGCCTAACACTTTCTTTAGGCAGGCATCCACGCCTTATCCCTAAATGTTCATATCCGATATTAGAAAAGTAGCCAAATGAGCTTAGCCTGAAGATCTGGCACGTGGGATAGAAATGAATCATAATGGATTTACCTTTCCATGTGTGGCAAAAGGGAAGGAAATGAGGTAGTCGCTTAATAACAGCAGCATGTCATGAAGCATTGTACATACTTGCAGGATTTCCCACACCCCACACTATATATTGCTACAGAGGAGGAATTTTGGAGAACATGCATTTACAATGATAGTAATCCCAATGATTGCAATGATTACTACAACATACATATACTAAATGATATTTTAATTTTATAAATTTTGCCAACAATAGCTGCTTTGGGCATGTATGGCACCTCGAAGGGGCTAGTCTGACAACCATCCTGAGATCCAATACTGTGAATTAGTCTGTCCAAAGAGAACATTTTATCCTTCTTGGCATCAGCAGATAAAGATGCAGAAATGGGAGGAGCTAAAGCAATAATATTTTATGAAAATATACCTTTCTTCGACAAAGCAACCATGACTTCACCAATGCATAAATATGCATCCAGATTGCTTTTGCTAATTTATAGAAGAATAACGTTATGGTGCTATATAAACAAAGGGAAATAATCATTGTCAAAAAAAGATTTTCATATTAAGGAGAACAACAAAAAATAGATATGGGGCTTTGGATGAAAAGGGCAGCCATTACACATTTGTTCTGCATAAACAGAATTTTACACCAAGAGGAAATCTTTTAGCATTCAGCAAGTACCCTGTCATACAGGAAAGACTAAACTGGGTAAAAATAGCCTTTTCAAAAAGAGTTTCCTTGTGTTTATTTACTCTCTAAGAAAAGACAAACAAGCAGCCTGAACAAAAGCCTAAAATTACAAAATGATTCAGGAAAGCAACGCTTGTGTTCCAGTTGGATAAGCTATTGCTTAAATATAATGGACAGAACATCCCATTGCTCTTTTGATTTGCATGACTTCCAGTTATGGCCTTTAATGGTTTTGAAAGCCCTTGACTGCTGATGGAACAGAATACACGACTGAGCTAAGGTCAGTTGGATATGGCACGCACATAAGGGCACTTAAAAGGGCAGTTTCCAACAGAAAGCAATCAGCATTTTGTTTTTGAACATTCAACTATAAATTAGAAAATGAATGCGTTACTATTTGTGTAAGTAAGCACTTAAATGAGCCCTTGTAAATTGCTAGTGGTGCTTATATGTAAAACAGAACATGTGTAAGACCTTACAGGGATCAAGACAAAGATCGTGTTGTGACCAGAGCCCCCAATTCCGGAAATACCACTTCCCTACATAATAATACCTTACATTTGTATATTTCAGAGCTATCTGTATTCAGCAATGTAAGGAACAAGCTGATGAAATGGAATATTAAAAATCATGTCAGAATAAGTTCTAATTTTAGCAAAGTTGTGCAATTAATATTTTATATTTCCTTCCCAGACCCCATAACCACTTCATATTATATGCCTGTGGTGGAGAGATGAGTAAATCCAAAAAAACATAAAATCAATGAAATTACATTTGATCCAACCATAGCTTATTGCACATTTTCTAGGGCTGAGAATATATGATAGTCTTGATAATGTGTAACAATATTTCTATTCTCAAAGCAAAAAAACAAACATAATAGTAACAATAGAATAATGCATAATTATGACATTATTACCCGTTGGATATATCTATATTATATAATAATATATATATATATATATATATATATATATAATATATATAATTGTCAATTTTCTCACTTACCCCAGACCAGCTTTATTGTGTTGTCACTCAGTGATCTCCAATGATTATCATTTTTGTTTCTTGATGTGTTTCCTATTGTGTCACTTTTATATTTAACAATGTTTGTTATACTTTATACTGGTTACATTATTCGTATTCTTCAGATGTTCAGGAAAATATTAATATGAATTGCCTCTAGCAATTTGTGATGTGTTATTTGGAGACAAATCAAAACAATACTTTGTTTGAAAAAGGTCCTTTGAAACTACCAGCAGCAAACTGAGCGATTTCTAGTACAGGTATGGGACCTGTTATCCAGAATGCTGGGGGCCTGGGGTTTTCCAGATAATGGATCTTTCCGTAATTGGGATCTTTATACCTTAAGTATACAAGAAAACCATGTAAACATTAAATAAACCAAAAAGGCTAGTTTTGCTTCCAATAAGGATTAATTATACCTTAGTTTGGATCAAGTACAACTTACTGTTTTATTATTACAGCAAAAAAAAAGGAAATCATTTTTAAAAATTTGGATTATTTCATTATAATGGAGTCTACGGGAGACATTCCGTCATTTGGAGCTTTCTGAATAACGGGTTTCCGGATAAGGGATCCCATACCTGTACAGCATTTGTTTTTACCAAAATTCATGTCTGATAGACAAAAGAAAATAGACCTGTCACTGCTGGGCTCCCAGGAGGATGCAGGTACATTTCAGTGATCCACTTACTAACCCTGGGGCAGGGTTATAAAAGCAGGTAAAGCTGGTAAGTCAGGTATGTAGAGGGACCAGTTTGATTCTGACTGACAAATCAATGCTTGTGAGAAACATTAATTTTCTGGTTCCCTAACAGGTAAATATGTCTGCTGCATGTCTAGCTTTTACTGGACTTTCTCAAAGCAGTTGGGTGATTGGGTTCGGGAAAGCAAACCTGCATATAATTCTCAAGAACCATCTTCCCAACCCTTCCTAAGGCTGAGAGATTCAATTTTCATTTTGCATTTTCAGCATGCTTGTTATCTCTGATGTAAAAATATTACTATTTATTCCTGAGAAGAGATACACCTGTGCAGCAAAACTAGATTTCTTTACTTTGCCTCTGGATAAAGCTGATGGTCAGAGGTATTGAGAATAGTGGCCGTTTCTTCTGCTGGATCCCCACCTAGCAAAGACAGCTTTCTGCACATCATTTACATAATCCAAGTGCAGTATGCACAACTGCAAATTTTGGATGCTAATTGTTATGCTTTTTTGGTTTTACCCATAATACCATGTTTCCCCCAAAATTCCATATTGTGGCTATGACCCAAGCTACTTCTGCCACAATTGCGTCCACTGCATAAAAAACTACTTAAAATTGTACTTGCATCTTGACAGAAATCATGTGCAATGTCTAGTATTTTCAAAGTGGGAGTTGCACCATTCCAAAGCAAGCAACATTTGCATCCAACTCACTATTGCAAGAATGTTAATAAAGTGCATCAATTTGTGCTCCCCACTGTGATAATTTTAGAGCACTCATACATGTGGCTAAGTTTAAAATTACCACTATAATCTTTATTCACATTCATGGTGAATATGTGAATAAGTCATTCCTTTTGCCAGTTTAACTGTACAAAGGAAAGGGATAACTGGCTAGTGTGGTGTGTTATGATAATTCTTGTGTATCCAAGTGAAAAAGTGAAAATGGCTATAGAGTGGATATGCAAAGATCATAAATGCTTAATTGAAAAATATGGAACCCCAGTGGGAGAAGAATATCTTAGTTTTCAGCTAATGTATTTTTTTTTAAATATATTTCCTGTTTGTATTCGTGCCACACTTCGCTTAGGTTAAAGAGATGTGAATGGGCTGGATGCCAACTGGTAGCCAAAAAAAAGGAAATGCCTTGTATACGACATCCTCTTTTTTTAACAGCTAGAATTCTGCAACACAAGGGGAAGACAAGATTGGACGAGATCAACAGACTCAGTGTTAGATCCTATTCCCTGCTGCATGCCTGCATGAATGTTGCCAGGAAAAATACAAAACGCACACTGTGTATCTCAGTTTAAAAAAATGTGCAGAATTATTCCATACACTATAAGAAGTTAGATGTAAGAAAAGAGCATTCATTCTGTGATCAGGTATGAGGTTGAATAAGTGATCTAATACAATGAGAATGGTGTTCTCTTCCTTGGTGTCTGGTGCTTACAAAATAAAAATGATATTGGCTATATTTATTATATTATTTTTATTTGCTTAATTAATTGTTTGTTGATGGAGGGAAGACAAATGGATGCGAAGGATCCCCTAATGGATTCTTTGTCCTCTTAACATAGAAGGAAAGTTTAAGGGTAGGACTACACAGCCGACTTTGATGCGTTTCCGTCAGATCCGACGCTGGGCGACAAAACGCCCACGTCAAGTAGGATACAACAGGAAATAAGCTAAGTAATACAAAAGTCGGATGGTGTTGCAGCGTTCGTCAGACACAACATGAATGCCTGTGTGTGCCCTGCTCTGCCTGTGTGCGCCCTGCTCTGCCTGTGTGCGCCATACTCTGTCTGTGTGTGCCCTGCTCTGCCTGTGTGTGCTCTGCTCTACCTGTGTGTGCCCTGCTCTGCCTATGTGTGCCATACTCTACCTGTGTGTGCCCTGCTCTGACTGTGTGTGCCATGCTCTGCCTGTGGAACATAAGCCTGGTATTTGTTCTGGGGGTTTGTTAGCATTTGGAAATAAATTATTATTTTGGACCCCTAAAGTGTTTAATCATGTGCTGGGGGTGCTGTGTTATCCAAGGGGAAGATAAGGCATATGGATTTAAGGGTATGTCTTAATATGACAACTTTTTTCACATATGAGCTATAAGTGATATCCCTGCAGTGAGCACCAACCATTTGGATTTTTGGTGTGCTACCACAATTAATGCGGACATGATCTTGTGGTAACCTCAAATTTAAAGGTTTTAAGTGGGTGTGGTTTAAAAAACAGGGCACTGGCTTCCATTATCGGCTCTCCACTATGTAGGCCGGAAAATGTTTGGCCCTCGGGACCACAGAAGTTGGACAGCACTGCCTTAGGCCATGATTAAGCTGTAGGAGGTCTTTAGTCATCTGTTAAAATAACAGTAAAAAATCTGTAAAACAAACAGTACTCTTTTTTTGGGAAAGGATCTTAAAGTTCATAATTATTGCTTTGGTTTTTCTTTTCAATTGATCTTAAATTTACTGTTGAAGTCATACTTTTCCCTTTTATTTTTGCTACCACTTTGTACCTTGGCTGTCTCTTTTGTTTGATAGGAGGTGTACTTTGAAAACACTTTGATAATTTGGCAGGTAAAGAGTGTCCATTGCGAATACAGACTCCAGGAACTGAAGTTGTACGGTTTGCAGCAAAACAGTTTTCAAGCATTATTAATTCTATAATTAAGATTATAGTGCTGGAAAATATGTTGCTCACAATTACAACTATACAGTAGTGATTCTAATGTATATTCATACATAACTATGGACGCAACTGCATTCCTGTGTACTAACATGGCAGAACTCAATCCAACACACTGGAGTAACTATAGAGGAAGAAGACCCCAAGGTTGTGGAGGGGCCTGGGGAATCAAGGTCTGATTTCTCTATAGCTTTTTAAAGGGAAAAAAAATCCTCCCTCCCCAGTGGCTCTCATACCTGCAGCTGGGGACCAGGGAGTGAGAAACACAGACAAACACATTTAGTCCACGAGTAGAGATTCCATCAACAACAAGAGAGTAACAATGTATAAGTGTTCTGTTTTAAGCAGTACAAGAAACTCATTTCTATTTTTAAATTGCCCTAGTTTTATATATTTGTGTGTTGGCTTTCTTCGAGGTGCCAGCTGAGGAATTCTCACATGATGCACAGACAGATCCTGAGCAGTGGCCTTTATCTGAGGCCTCACAACTGCTTCATTTTCAAGGGTTGAACAGTAAGGAATTTATTAAATGTTTATTAAACCTTTCATGGGTTGTCTTCTGACAAACATTGCTAAACTGCAATATGAAAGGGGTGGTTCACCTCTTAGTATGTAATAGAATGGCTAATTCTAGGCAACTTTTCAATCGGTCTTCATTTTTTCTTTTCAATAGGTTTTGAATTATTTGACTTCTGACTTCTTCCAGCTTTCAAATGGGGGCCACCGACCCTATCTAAAAACAAATGCTCTGTAAGCCTACAAATGTATTGTTACTGGTACTACTTGTTATTCACCTTTCTATTCAGGCCCTTTCATATTCATATTCCAGTCTCTAATTCAAATCAATCCATGGTTGCTAGGTTAATTTGGACCCTAGCAACTTGATTGCTGAAATTGCAAACTGGAGAGCTGCTGAATAAAAAGCTAAATAACTTAAACATTACACATAATAAAGAATGAAAACCAATTGCAAATTGTCTTAGAATATCCCTCTCTTCTACATCATACTAAAAGTTAACTCACAGGTAAACAACCATTATAAGCAAATCTTTATTATTTTTGAATGATTTCCCTCTTTGGAAAAAAGGACGTACTTTGTACAGAATGCTCAGGACCTGGGGTTTTCCAGATAAGGGATCTTTATGTAATTTTGATCTTCATACCTTAAGTCTACTAAAAAATTATTAAAACATGAAATACACTCAATAGGATTGATTTTTCTCAAATAAGAATTAATTATATCTTAGCTAGGGCCAAGTACAATGTACTCTTTTATTTTTACAGAGAAAAAGAATATAATATTTGAATTACTTGATTATAATAGAGTCTACGGGAGATGGCCTTCATGTAATTCAGAGCTTTCTGGATAACGGGTTTCCGGATAACTAATTTTATATCTGTATTGGAAAGCAAGTTGTAAAAATATATTATGGAAAGACTCCTTGTGTTTAAAACCCCAGATCCCAATCATTCTAAAATCAGATCCCAAACCTGTATAGCAACATGCGCCTGTATCTGAAAGTCACAAAGGTTCACTTTGTTTTAATTTTTTCCCCCAATATACATGTAGGGGACTGATAAATGTATTTCCCATTTATATTGCATTCCCCTAAAGTTTGGTCACAGAAGGCCCATTAGTTATACAGGAGCTAGGCACCATTTCCTAGGTCAAAACCTGGCTCCCAGCTTTTCCTAGCAGTTTGATGGTAGTGTTCAATAATATAGTCAAAGTCAAAGTAAATGTTATTGTCATCTCAGCAGTATACGAATACACAGTGAGACGAGACAACGTGGCTCCAGCTAGTACATATCACAAAAAGGAACTTAAAAATACACAATAAATATGTTAACATGAAATGTGCAATATATTGAGAGAAATTGGATATATGGGCTGAATATTGAATATATAAGCTGAGCACACGTGCTTAGGGTTAATTTGGCCAGTCCCTTTACTTGAGCAGGCAAAAAGGGTTTGCACTTGGAATATAGACAGGTCAGGTCTAGTAAATGAAAGGCTGCTCACTTTAATAGATCACGCTAGGAGTAATAGATAGTTAGGGCTATTTAGCCAAGCAGCACAGCCTCCACCGAATAGTGTTAAGTGGGACTCGCATCCCAGGTCCTGGTTGCCCAGAAGTATCGCATTCAATCAATTTTTTTGCATTTGGTTTTTTTCATAAATAAGTAAACATTTGAATTGTAAGAAAGCTCACAAGCCTCATAAACGGGACATTTGATAATTAACCCTAAACCTAAGTGTTGATCCAGGGCTTAGAGAGATACCCAGGCGCTCCCCTTAGGGTAGAGGCTGAAAGCTGGGAATACCTCTGTCTACGCTGTGTATTCTCATCTCACCCCGCTGGGTCTAAACTGACCATAAGTGCTTGTGAGTATATGCCTATTCACTGCTGTTCTATGTTGCTCCTTATCTCTACTTGAACTCCTATATGGATTATGTTCTTCAATATATGAGTTCTATAGATTAAGTGGCAAGAGCAACTGGCACCCATTCTTTATAATACTACTGATAACAGTGTATTACACCCTGCCTCCAAACTGTTGTGAGGGCTCATCCCCTGAAAATAAGAGGTCTCATCTGGAGTTATTTTTGGGGTAAAGTTATAAGTATGAGTAACAGTGCCACTCATTTTACTATAGCCTTACATACATTAAGTAGAAGTGGGAACTGAAAGCAGTATTTATTTATTTTCTCTGGTTCTGACTTTTGAAATATTGGCACAGAAGTAATTTCCCTCTAGGTCTCTCAGCCAGCATCTATAATAGGGATTCACCATAATTTTTATATTCATGGCCTCCCCAAAAGACCCAGATGAATTCTGAACATTCAAATGTGAGAAAAATAAAGAAAAGCATCACTTGTAAACAAAAGATTGTTGTACTAAATTGTTCACAGTTTCAGAATCGCGGATTTGGTTATCTTGGATTTAGGAATCAGCCAAATCTGGATCATTCAAAAACTCCTAGGATTAAGGCAAAATAAATTGAAAAGTACAACTGCTCATAGCAACCAATTCTTGTTAGGCAAATGTACAGCAGCAGCTAGAACTTAGGTAAGTCAACTAGCCTTCTTGTGAACAGTGATTGTAGTAAATACAGGAGGCACTGCTGTAAGGTAAGCAGAGGGTATGATGGCAAACCAACTACTGGTGCATCTTAATAAACAGTAACCTTCAAGCCACACCGTGCAAGTATCACTCAAGTGTCACTGAAGTATTCAGTCAGTCTTATCCAGAAACAAATGTTGCAACTGACACTTGCCTCAATCTGTAAGGGGCAATTAGTTCTCCAGTAATTGACAGAAAGGTAAGTCATGTCATATTTGTTGTACATAGTACTGTTTAATTAAAGACTTAAATTGAAGAAACTATATTTCTAAGAAAAACTGACAAATGAGTATAGTGGTTTTATTTTGATAACCCTCTTCCAACTGCATAGATTTAGCAGGCTAGGTTTCTAGGCCTATGAGCACCACAGAATACTTGTAATGCATCTGCACTAGCCATCAGCGACTGGTTTTGTGCTGAATAGGTCTTATGGCATCTTTGCTGATGGTATGGCACTTATTTTAATGTGCTTCAAGCTGATAAGGTAACTCTGGAGATTTATTGTGTGTTTGGGGATAACAATGCATCGCCAGAGAGAACTATAGGACCCCAAGATTTCTGAAGGCAGCCGTGGCTTCCTAGAAAAAGAGTTATGGGTTATAGTTGTAAGAGTACTGACTTTGAAAAGATACACACCCATTAAGTTCAGTTTAAAACATACAGTAAAGACACTGGTAGGTCCCCAAGTGCAGTGAGCGCCATATTTTTTTCCAGCAACACTTTACATATTTTTTTTCCTGGAATTCCAGATTCATCGTGATCGCAAGGGGCCTACAGTGTCCATTTACAGTGAATGTGCATTTGTTGCAAATCCAGAACAATTGCGTCAAACATTTTCAACA
This sequence comes from Xenopus laevis, assembly GCF_017654675.1. NCBI lineage: Eukaryota > Metazoa > Chordata > Amphibia > Anura > Pipidae > Xenopus > Xenopus laevis. Next base: position 107,800,219 of record NC_054373.1, read on the forward strand.
TTTCTGGTGTTTGGTGTACCCTACTGTTTCGCACAACTCATCTGCGGAGATTGGCACATGTTACTGCCTAGTCTAGAGGTGGTGGTAGCTCTAGGCTCCCCTGCAGCAATAGGCACAGCAGTGAGTGATCCAGAGACTAGTGCAACAACATTTTATGGAAGCGCAAGGAACGCATTTTGATGCAAGTCCCTTTACTGCTGGGTAATTATTGGTGCCGCAACTCCACTTGCGGACATACATGTGCCCTAATATAGCCAATAGTACAGTATGTGGGTTCCAGGCTGTCCAACATTTCATTCCACAACTATGTGCATTAATATGAAGTTGGTCCTCTCTTCAATACTAAAACAAACATTACGCTCTATTCTTCTGAGAAGGCTTTCAACTAGATGTTGTAATTTGCTTCCATCCACGTACAAGAACTTGGGCACTCATGTGGAGGATAAAGCCTTGCTCGCAGTCAACATCCCAGTTCATACAAACAGTTCTACATGGATCTTGCTTTTATTCACTGGATTATTATGTTTCTGGAAATCAGAAAATATCCTTCCCCAAACTGTTGCCACAAAGTGGGAGGCACCAAATTTGTTAGGAATGTAGGAATATAGTTACATCTGTGTATGCAATGACTGGTGTGGTTAAAACACCCATCTACTCCAGTAAATAGAAAGCATGACCCTTACTTTTGGTCATACACTGTAGGATAATTCTGAAGGAAATAAAGAAGAGAAAAAAAGTTTCCCTAACACACAATTCTGTGTCATAATCACTTTTGGTTTTGTTCTTAAAAATTAACCTCACTTGGGTGCAGAGTGTACAGGTTACTGGCAGCAGTAAATAAAATATTATCATCTAAAAGAATACTTTAGTACGGTCATATTTCCCATAGTGCATTCTCCTGCTGAAATTCTCACACTGCAGTGGAAAATAACACAGACACCCTGGGCATAATTATCTCCTAAACTCTGGAAACTATAACACTGGAAAGAATTTGGGTGTGTCCAATGCCAGATATCTGTGAAAAACACAAACAAAGTAAAATAGGAGGCTCTGCAATGCAGTGATTATAGATGTAGTATATATATTTACAGTACTATGGGCTGTTAAACAATTATGCTCTCCTATAGCTGTAATCTTGTTATAAATGCAGGGGGTCCCTGACCAAAGGTTGTCTGTCCAAGGGGGGCTGAAGTGGAAAAAGTCTGACAACTAATAGTCAGTCAGTCAATGTCAGCATCACTTTAAGATTCACTGAATTTCTGCATTTTTCTCATATCTTCCTAAGACTAGGAGGCTGGAAAAATTTTAATTCCAACCACATGTTGTTCCTATAAAAAAAATTCTTTCCATTGACAATGACAATTTGAAACTTGTGTCGGTTCCCCCCAACAGCTTACAGCATTCTTCAGAAGGAAAAAAAACATCACTTCAAAGAAATGCCCATTATTTTTGCAAACTGTAAATCTAGAAAATGCAGTTAGGAATGGAAAGCTACAATATAATTAATTGAATGTATCTTTTTAAAAGCTTTTATTCACACACCATATTGTGTGATAATTGCCAAATTGGAATGCCTTCATTTACCATGGCATTTTTTCATAGCTACCAAAAAAGAAAGAACCACTGGCACATGGATGTTTCTGCCAATGGGGTCCAGTCTTTATCAATGGTTGAGTTGATTTTTTTTTTTAAAGGTTTTTATTTTGCGTTTTGAAACAAACAACATATTAATTACAGACAATGTAGGCATTGAAGATGAAAAGTGCAGTTGGTCACGCAGGACCACAACATATTAGATTAAGACATTCAGGTACACATTTGGAGGATAGGGTCTGCTACGTAGTAGGTTGATGAGAGTAGCACCTGTTACTTCTAATTTTCACAGGATTTGAGCGTGCTTATATAGGATTGAAGTTACTGAAAAAGCAATAGTTATGGTACATATATATTCTCTCATACACTTGCATTTATTGAGATTCTGGGTCTACTTCGGGAGAGAGCTCTAACCAGGGTTCCCAGATTTTCCCAAACTTTTCCGGGCACTTTCTGGCTATGTATGTTAGTTTTATCATCGGGAGCCTGTTATTGACCAGTTTGACCCATTGCTTTACTGTGGGCTCATCCATGTCATGGCAATCTGCTTTTTGGCGTAAAATAGAAGGGTTTTTAGTAAATACCTTGTTTTATTTAGAGGTGCCAATTCTTCCACCAGTCCCAGTAGGCACACCTCTGGTGTTAGTGCTCCAGGAAGCAGAATTTCATTAGTCAGGTAGGCTATTACCTCGGCCCAAAATCTTTGTAGCAGGGGGCACGACCAAAGCAAGTGAAAAAAATCAGCGTCCGGGTGCTGGCATTTGGGACAGTTTCCATTGGGACTTTTGCCCATGGCTTTGAGCCTGATTGGAGTAATATATGTACAATGTATAATACGGAATTGTACCATCCTATCTTTTGTAGAGATTAAAAAGTTGTATAGTTCCCCTATTGCATCTTCCCACATATCATCATCTAGAGCAGGAATAAGGTCATTCCACTTGGTTTTTGCTTTGTTAAATGGACTATTGATGGTGGATATCAGTGTCTTGTACAGCTCAGAGACCAGCCTTTGTGGATTTGGGTCCCATAGCCTGTCTTCATGTGGTTGGGTTTTTGTACAGATTGCCAGGCTACCAAATTGGGCCGCATAAGCGTGGGTTGAGTTGATTTTTACCTGAAAAATTTGAGTTTTCAAGGGTATTTTTCAGTCAAAACTCAAATTTCGAGTTAAAAAAATGTAATTACAGATTAATTATACCCTGAAGCTAGAAACAGCTTGAATCTGAAAATAGTCCAGCTGAAACCTGTCGAGGTCATGTAGAAGTGAGTGGCAGAGATCCCTTGAACCATTTGAAAATGTTTGTAGCCTTCATGATGTTCAAGTTTTTTTCCAGTGGGTTTTGCTCAAAAACCCAATTAATTCAAGTTATTTGAGGTTTTTTCTGACAAAAACTCGATAAATTCGAGTATTTCCATTTTTTACCCCAAATACACAGATTCAAAATTTTAACATTCAAGTTTTTTCATAAATTAGAAAACTTTGTAGTTGTGAGTTAATTCGAGGTATAAAAAAATCTCACAAACCTCGACCCCCTTAGGGGCAAATTCACTATGCGCCAAAAATGAGCTAGTGATGGCTTCTCCACATTTCGCCAGGCATAGTTTCGCCATGGCTGCGCAAATTCTCAAAGATCCGAAGTTGTGCACAGGTTGCCGAATGGTTGTGAAGTTGCGCTAGCGATAATATGATAAGCAGTCCAAAGTTACGCTAGCGATGCTTATTAGCATACGGCGTGCAGTTAAAGTACAATGGACGTGTATGCTGCAGCAAATACATTACACTACATAAGACCAGGGAAATTAAATTGATAGAGGTAATTGATAAATTAAATAGAGGTCTTATTTTGCCCTACACATGTGCCCACTGGATAGTTTAGGTGCCAAAAGTAAGGGGGAAGGAGGGTACCCCAGAAATAAATTTATGATCTTTTTCAGCCTATCACCCAGTAAAAAGTAAAAAATGGCAGCATTTTTTTCCAACAAACTCCTATCTACTCTATTGCACTTCACCTGGTCTGAGCTGGCGAAGTAAAGTCTGGCGCAAGAGGTAAGTTCAGTAAAATTCGCAAGTTAGTGAATTAGCAGAGTTACGTCCCTTCGCCAGTACGCTACTTCGCCTGGCATAAGGGTGCAAAGTATGTCTACTTTGCTAGCGAATTTACGCCAGCACCCGTTAGTAAATCGGAAAAATGACATCACGCTGGCGAATTTTCGCTAGCATTAGCCACTTTGCCCTTTAGTAAATTTGCCCCTTAGTGTCCAAAAATAAATGTTTCGGGGGCATGCCCCTTCGTCAGCACTGGCAGCGCTTCATCCTTCTTCCTTTCACAGTGGTATAACTATGAGGCACCAGGCTGACTCTTCTGAGGGGCCCATGACACACAGCAACCCCTACCTGCCCCCCACCCACTCTCACCTGCACGCTGATGCTAGTTTGTGTTGGGCGCACATATAAAATATCTTTGTTATGTGAAGACTTATAGCAAATGTGTATTTGAATATCACAGACTAAAATAAAATACATTTGTTCACAATCATATCTACACCTTTTTCTTTACTTTGAACAAACTCACATCCCATTTGTTTCTAAGAACACCACTTACTTCATTTTAAGTACTCTTCATCTATTTGTTTCCCTGTACTTGGTATGCAAGTTAACTACAATGGCACAATATTGAATAATCGTCAGTAGAGATAACACCCTTGTCTCAACTCTTTTCAATTTGATGAACGTCAGACAAAGCATGTTTTACACTGGCTTTTTGTCTCAGAGGGAATATGGTACAGAGTTCAAAATTGAGCATGCTTAAGCACTTTTCACAAATGAGCTGCACCTTTACATGGTCCTTGAAATGTGGGTCTAGTACCAATAGGCCAGTTCAGCCTGCTTTGATGTATTATACGTAATTACTTGTAATGTGCAACATACTGTACAGGGTGCCCAGACACAAGGGAGCCTTTTAGAGTTGGTACTTCCTTTATGTATTGTACCTACATGCCTACTAAACCACACCCTAAGGGTAATGTTCCATGAGGCTATAAAATGCAGTGATCCAAGCAGATCCACGCCCATCTGCTTCTTGCATTAAGTGCATTGACAAACACTGCATTGGATGGGACCTGCATGGACTGGTTATCTTCACCTGCATTTCTCTGCTGGAGGAGAAACTGCCTTGTGTGACATTAGCCTGGTGCAATTTCTAGCACGGCAAACATCAGCATACACCAACATTGAAAATGTGGCACAACTTGCACACAAGTTCTTAATGTGGATGCTAATTTTGTAATATTATCTAAGGCCTGCCAAGTGACTCTGAATACAATGCTGATGCAAAAGATGTTGTTACTCTAGTGGAACCGACCAAAACTGCAGAAGAAGATGTTTCAGTGGCAGACCAAGTAGCATGAATGCCCAAGGCAAAGCTTTGTACGCCCCATCCAAACTGCCCTTCTACTGATCGGTTGCATGCCACTCCACTGCTGCAAAACAACCCAAGTTGCCACTTGGCCTGCTTCCTCATCGTTGCACCCTTGTGCCACACTTCATTCATTTTCCACATTGTAATTGTGTCCCCACCCCTTTGTGCCCATGGCACATGGGAACACCCAAGATGCATCAGGATCTCCAAGATGTGCACTCTGCTAAATAAAATCTAAAAGTGACAAGAGAACCAAGGTTTGTGAGTCTACCTGGATATTAAACTGCTACAAAAAACTGACTTATGCATTGAACTGCTTTGTGAAAGAAAAAAAAGCACAATTGGCAGGATTTTAATGTTTCTGGTCAAGTTTGCTGCATCTATTGGCACAGGCTGTTGTGGGAACCCTGGAGTTACTGCCACTTTCAAAGTTCCCGTGAGTCAATAGACACACTTGGACTCAACTCATTTCTGGCACTGCTGAAATAGGGCAGAAGTGTTAGGCCCAATGATGTAGAAGTGCAAGAAAGCTTTAAATGAATAACATCTATTCATGCCATTCTGCTCATATGTTACCATTTAGCTATTTATATATTTATAGCAGTGATCCCCAACCAGGGGCTCATGAGCAACATGTTGCTCCCCAACCCCTTTGATGTTGCTCCCAGTGGCCTAAAAGTAGGTGCTTAGTATTGAATTCCAGCTTTGAAGGCAAGTTTTGGTTGCATTAAAACAAACCTGAACTGCCAAACAGGGTTTCCTTAATGTTCCAGCTCACATAGGTGCTACCAGGTAGCCAATCAAAGCCCTTATGTGGCACCCTCAGAAACTTTTTTCATGCATGTGTTGCTCCCCAACACTTTTTAGATTTTAATATGGCTCACAGGTACAAAAGGTTGGGGACTGCTTTATAGTATTATTTAGTTGTTAGCCCTAATGGAGCTAATAATTAAACAGGACTGTTAAATAGTAAGCATTGTTCTGGAAATATAATTATAAGGTACAGTTTATTATAAATCAATCTACATGATTATTCTCCCCTAGTTTCACATTGGAACAAATGTTGTGAAGCTTTTCTTATCTATCTTTCCCATTCTTGGTACTTATCATTTAAATTTTCTCAGATAAAAACTCCTGCAAACATTTTTTCTCATACTGTTAAAGCTTCCCATAGACTTTATTTGTAAAACAACTCAAGCAACCTCAACAGCTCTTTAGAATTCTTGAGTTAACAGATTGATAATTTTTTTCAGTTTAAATAACACATAGGCGAGAGGATGTGAAGAATATTGGTAATATGGACCTTTGAAAATAGGCCCTTAAAGGAGAAGGAAAGCTATAATCACTGGGGGTGGCAAAAGTTAGGCACCCCCCAGTAATTACAATCTCTGAGACCCTGGGCCGGAGGAAGATCACATTGCAATGTTCTTCATTCTTATCTGTGGTCTTAGTCTGGGTGCACATGCTCAGTAGGGTGAAAAGCCATCTTATTGCATCGAAGTTCAGCTTTTTAACTTTGCACACCATAATGAAGAACCAGACAGAAGAAGAAGAAGATGGTGGCCTTGTAGTCTTACAGTAGTACCCTGGGCTCGTGCAGTTTTCAGTGAACAGGAGCATTAGCCTTGAATCTCAGGTAAGTGATTATAATCACTGGAGTGTATAAAGTGTGTATAAAGTGTGTACCCTCTACAACAAGAATTTCATGTTTTGACTTCTCACTCACATTATCACCTTTCCCCTGTCTGGTAGCAGTGCAAATATTTATATGCTGCAACAGAACACTGCCACAGGCTATGATTCAGCTGAAGACAAAACAACTGATATTTGGAATGGAGTGACATTAAATGAAACATCCTTCAGAAATTGCTGGCATATTTTAGCCAAACATATTCCAACTGCAGTTCCTGTTGATTTAACACAATCTGCATGAATCCACATATCTGTGTCCAGCATTTTAAATCCCAGTAGTGAAACAGCGGATAAGGAATGTGGCCTGTGATGGTAGAATGAAGAAACATACCAAATAACAAAAATCCTCTGCTGTGGATGGACTGTATGCAGAGCAGCTATGCAGAAAAACAGGTTTATGAATTTGTGTGACATAGCCTGTGCTCCCTTAATAGATATTACCATTCATTTACAGTATGTGCACAGTGAGTTTAAAATTATTAATGAATTAGGGTCAAGGAATCTTCTTAGCAAGGAAAACAGACTGGCACAGTGTTCATCATGCTTGGGAAGGCTTTCGTTTACAGATTGTGTTGTTGTTTCATCCTATATACTCTGTGATTCCAAAATGGCCAAAATCGTGTAACTAACACAATATAATAAGAGTAGTTTTGTATTTTATTAACTGAAAAGTGATCCAACCTAATCCTAAACTACCTACACATCACCATCATACATCACATCAGAGATTACAAAAATGTTTTGTGGCTGCTGCTAAACTTCTATACCAGATCAGCAAGTTCCATTTATAAAATACAATATTTCTTGCCATATCAGCGACATTGCGTCCATCCTGTCACTTCTTCTGAATCATGCGAAATGCACCTATCGACTCTGTAGAATCCTAGAGCTAATGCCACAACGGTGGTAATCTCAGGGTTCTCACACTGTGTTGAATTAATGGACTCAGCAGAATGGCAGAATTGCAGGCAAACTTCATTTTAATGCAGCATGTGCCAGAAGTGGCACATTCCCGAAAATGCTAGCTGCAACTTGCATCTGACTTCTGATGTGATAGATGCTTGTGCAATTACAGTAGCTTTGATGCATGGAGTACAAATGTTACAGGTGCAACTCCTCGCATTGCTGTAATTTTGAGGGGATGCTGTATTTGGGTCCAAAATCACACTATGCATACTGTACTTACAGTTGTAAATTGTTGTAAAAACCACAAAATTTTACTTGCAAGGCTTGCATGTTGGATGGCACTGAATGGTCTAACCCATATTGAGATGGATTGTATTGGCATTTGGTATATACTGTAATAAAGTTATAGAAAATTACCTTCAAATTAGTCAGTTGCACAAGCATAGAGAAATGCAAACTTGCTCTTAGAAGCTATACCTGCATTCTATATAGTTAACGTATATCTCTCTGTGCAAGTGTGTGCACTTATAATTCCATGTGTGTGTGTGTGTGTGTACTGAAATGAAGTCGTGAATGTCTGATTTTCCAAAAATGTGGCAGGACAACAATGACAAATACACAAGTGTTTGCAGGTCAGAATTACATAGCTGTATCTATACTTTGTAGTACACAAAGCCAGCTTAAAGGGGTGGTTAACCTTTACGTTAACTTTTGGTATGTTATAGAATGGCCACTTCTAAGCAACTTTTCAATTGGTCTTCTTTATATATTTTTTTTTTTATAGTTTTTGAATTATTTTTCTCTGACTCTATCCAGCTTTTTAAATGGGGGTCACTGCCCCCATCTAAAAACAAATGCTCTGTAAGGCTACACATCTATTGTTATTGCTACTTTTAATTACTTATCTTTCTATTCAGGCCACTCCTTATCATATTCCAGTCTCTTATGCAAATCAATGCATGGTTGCTAGGGTTATATGAAACCTAGCAACCAGACTGCTGAAACTGCAAACTGGAGAGCTCCTTAAAAACAAATAATAAAAAATGTAAATCAATTGCAAATTGTTTTAGAATATCACCCTCTACATCATACTAAAAGTTAACTCAAATGTGAACAACCCCTTTGAGCAAAGAAACATGTACACCAGGCCCAGACTGGTAATCTGGGGGGTTGTTTGGGCCTCTGTTCACTTGAAATGTCAGGGCCTATTTTGATTCTCAGACCACACCTGGTGTACACATTGCCATCCCTGAACATTCAGCTACACAATGTGCCTGGATAAATGTATCTGCCTGTTAATGTTCACTGGAATCAAAATATTTTGACAGTTCATACGCAGGTTAAACTAATATTGCTTCACTGAAAGCTTCAGGTATGATATGCCTGTCACCCACCCTGGCAGGGAATTATCTGTGCTATTTCATTGTATGTCACACCCTGTTGCTGTAGCTCAGTGGAGCTCATAGAGATGATAGAGGTAGAGATAGAGATGATAGAGATGACAGAGACAGAAATGGAGATGATAGAGGTAGAGATAATAGAGATGATAGAGATAGGGATGTTAGAGACAGAGGTAGAGATGACAGCGATAGAGATGATACAGATAGAGATGATAGAGATTAAGATGATAGATATAGAGATTAAAGAGATAGAGATGATAGAGATGGAGATGGTAGAGCTAGAGATAGAGATGATAGAGATAGTAGCGATAGAGATGATAGAGATAACGATAGAGATGATAACGAGAGGGATAGAGATGATAGAGATGATATATATATATATATATATATATTTTTTTTTTTTTAAACTAAGGTGTTTTTTCATTATGTTTGTCCCCAGCCCTGATGAGTTGTCATCCAGGTTGACCCAGCATCTAATGGTTCAGCAGGGGTGGGTTTATGTTTCACTTCAGTAGAAACCTCTTCACTGTGATATTTGGTTTTTGTATTCCATGAGCCAATTCTGCATGTGAAACCTGAAGCAGTGATTTACATCCTTAGAAGTCTGTTGTACCTGGCCACTTGCATATACAGCACTTTTTTTTCCTATGAAACTTTATATACTATGATATTTTGGAGAGAGCACCTATAGTCCCTATAGTATTTAAAGCTATGATGACAATTTTACACACATTTTATTTTGTATAAATATTAGAGTGAAGAAAACACAATTCTTTTTAACAGATTATGCTCTTTCTTTAGCTTGGTGCCCTCTAGAGCTAAAGCAGTGTTAATGCAATATCAACATCTTCCATTTTCAGCTGGTGATCCCGTATGAAGAATTACAGTATATCATGAGTGACTTGCAGGAAATGAATCATTGTTGCTGTCCTGCGCTTGAGTGCTCCCTTAAACCGGAATTCTGAACAAAGACAGGAAATATAATATGAACTCCCAAAGGAAAAGAGTTACATATTTTCAGTACATCTTACCTTAAATTCTCTTCTTTCGAAAGCTTTCTATAGGATTTTTCTGTTCAAAGCCAAATGCAGTGTGTTACAGTCTGACAGCTTTTCCTGTAAAACAAATTTCTTCTCTTTCTGAAAGTCAAAGTGTCAGAAAAGGTTTGCCCAATGTTTGGGGTTTCAAGCTTAATTGCATTAACTGCAAATGTGTTATGTGTATCTTCACATGTTTTACTCTAAGAGGTAGAATTATGAAAATGTGACTTTAGAGCTTAATAAATAAAAACTCACCCAAGTTCTATTCATTCCTATGGGATTTTTAGAGTTATATTTATCAATAGGTGATACCATTTGATAATTACAGTTCAAAGAATGAATAGAATGTTGGCGAGTCTTTATTTATTAAGCTCTAAACTCACATTTTGATAAATCTGCCCTAAGTGTAACACCCACATGCACCCCAGCTCTTACAGAGTTCTCCTAAAAAACAGCAACACATTAACAACAATTATGGGAGCTATGTACAATTCTATTCCATTAAGAGCTTGAATAATAACTTGAAAGTTCCCACAATCTATACATGCCAACAAATTACTCAGTTGTTATTAAATTATAAAACCAAAAATCTTACGGTTTAGATCATCTACTGTCAATAGCTTCTTCCTAACCTGTTGTTTTGGTTTATACAAATTTTGAAAATACAGTTTTGCCACTCCATCATGGATTTCTGTTACATGCTTTGCTGTTCAGATTCTCTAATCTCTACAGCCAAGTGCTTTAAAATCCTAGTGCCAGCTTTTCATGTGGTCTTTCTAACGTATGTCCCATGCTACACTATTCCCGATGATGTACAGTTGAAATTTCATAGTCATTTTTACCTATATATGAACTACTTAAGTTATCTCCAACGTAAATAGGCTGAGTAAAACTCACAACTCTCATAATATAGGGATGAGAGTCAGGGATTCTGCTTTGATAAACTCCAGTAGGGAGTTCTCTGGGTCAACCCCTATTGCCAAATGGATGCTGGCCGCTGAAAATGTCAAAGTGGAATAACCTGCCCTATCAAACTAGAAATCAAAGACATATAACTTAAGGGCACATCCTCAGCAGATTATTAAGACATAACTTTTATTTATTATTAAAACAGCCCTTGAATGAAAAAATACCTAGTTATAATTCAGTTAGGGGATCATTGGTTGCGAGTGGCTTTATGTTGGTATAGTCTTCTAGTTATAGAATAAATGTACCAACATCTTGGGAACTATCCTCACTGCCCTATTGATAGCAGCAAATTCTGGCATTCACATTCAAAGGATTCATCCTTAATTACTACTTCATTACCAGGAGTTCCAAAGCCCAGTCCCTCATCACCTTGGTTACAACTAGTATAAGTAGTTGTGCCTCATCACATTACCATACCTCAGCACATCCCGCTAAGACTGAAGGTATTTATGGTACCAAGTGGAGATTACCACAGCGAATCAGAATTCTATCAATATATAGGCCACAATTACACTTTCAACCGATTAGTGCAATACAAACAATGATCACCTAGTGTATAAATTAACTAGTCTTACATAGAGTTCCGAGGCCTGCTCCCATACAGCTGGCACGCTTTGGCTTTTGTAAATGCCTATATAACATACACCTGGGGTTCGGCACCTGCTCTCAATTAGGCTAGCACATTTTGTGGACTTTTCATTATTCTGAAGCCCACACCCAAATTCTCTTCCCCCTGGCTGTGCCTACCACACAGTATACCTCAGCACACCCAACTCACTAACCAGAAGTGCCAGCTCAAAAGCCATAGTTTTTCATTGATAAAAGAGTTCCAAATCCCTCTCTCACCTGCCTCAGTGAAAATCATGGTTCCACTGTGACTGGATCACACTTTCACACATCTGTGAGTTTCAGCCAACACCTTACTGAAGTTCAATGGATCCATTGTGACTGGATATCTGTGACTTTACTACCCTCAAGAGTTTAAATGCTGGGGAATTTGCTACGACTTCAGTTGAACTGAAGGAGTGGTGACATGTTTTCAAGGGAAAAAACTCTAAATATCCAGTTGCCTTTAACTTAATTCTTCTAGATACTGTTAATTTTCATATAAGATGTTCACTCCTTTGAACAAAAGTATCCCCATTGGGGCTCCATTCCTTTGGTGACAGAAACTTCAAAGGAACAAAAAATAATATGTGCATCATAGATATTCAACAGACCATAATAAACATTATTTCATAGGAAGACAATTCACTATGCTGAACCAGAACTGTACAGATTGTAAACCCACTAAATCACAGATAGAAGAGTACAACGTTCTTACATCAGTGGTAAAACATCTAACCACCTGCTGGTTAAATGGATAACCGTAAAATCAAATATATAATTTTTGAAATAAACTTATGGGAAAGAAGCCCTTATCCAAAAGACTCTAGGTCCCAAGCATTATGAATAATAGATCCCATACTACTCTATATCTACTCCCTTTAGTAAGGCTCAACATAGTGAAATGGAAGAAGGAAATGTAGCATAGGAAACAGAAGAATGAATTTAGATAGCACTATGGCATAGTCCATTACATTGATCAATCTATTTTGGCTAGTATGGTAGACATAAAGACCATTATCTGAGTCTCTAGACTGCATATGGAAATCTTAAAGGGTTTAGGGAGTTGCAGAATGGTTATTATTTCAAGCAAAATATGTTAGGTTGGGGAAAGTTAAAATGATAGAGATACAGTATCTGCCTCTAGATGCAGTGTTAACAAATGGACAGACTCCAAAGAATTTACTAAGCACTCATAAGCAAGCAAAGAATCCCAACTTAGCTGTCCTTTTTCTAAAACCAAGTGAGCTCCTCTACAAGGGACTCCTTACAGACCTCTTTATGATGACAACAGTAAGTTTGTTAAAGTCACTATCACCCACCATACTAGCTTGATGTTTTTCTCACCAGATATGCTGGTAATGCTTGGCAAGTAAGCGTCCATGTCCTATGGAGCCAATTAGGAAGAATACAGAAAGACGTCCCTACGTGTTTTGTTGTGCTGTGTATCCTCTCACCAGCGATGCCTACGCATTAGTGGCCAAATAGGACACTTTAAAGCAACGTTAATGTTTGTTTACCTGAATTTTACAAGCTAAATTATGATTATGGACAGTGTATGGGTAGGAATCAGGGGATAGCAATGGGATGAATGATTTGTCATTCACAATGCAAAGATGTCTGTATCACCCTATATAATATTAAAGGAGAAGGAAAGTCTTTGTGCACTTGGGGGTGCCAAATGTTAGGTACCCCCAAGTGATTGTATTGACTTACTGGAAACCCCCGGGCCCGTGCTCCTATCAGCACAAAACTGCACCACCCCCGGGTTTATACCAGTGAGCACCACAGATCACTTCTCTTCCGTCTTCCTCTTTCTTCGCGCATCTGCGCATGAGCAGTAGAACGAACTTTAACTAAAGATTCAAATATTTAGTTCAACTGTGCATGCATCTGCCCCAGGAAATTTGAAGAAAGAAGAAACTGGAAGAGGATCAATCTGTGGTGCTCACTAGAATAAGCCCAGGCAGTTTTCTGTAAATACAATCACTTAGGGTGCCTAACATTTGGCACCCCCAAGTACAAGATGACTTTCCTTCTCCTTTAAAGCATATTTATCTGGCCCAGAATCCTGTTAAGGTTTGTGGTGAGGATTTCAGGCATTTTTATTATATGGTCTCATATGGTTCCCAGGAGATATGAAGAGGGCAAACTATGCAACAACCATCAACAGGTTATATTCATTCAACCAGGAACAAGAAGTTAGAGGCCCTCATTCTATAGCAGCGAGCACTGGATTTTGTTTTGAAATTTTAGTGGCATATGCACAGTTTAAGGGTTGTGTCTGTGAACACTGTGATGGGTCCTTGTCATTCTACTAGCAGTGGTCAGTGAGAGGTGTGTGAGATAAGCTGCCAACATCAATTGAACCGACATTTTCTAATAAACATCCTTCAGATACAAATAAACATTCAAGGGGTGAAATGATTGTGCCCCAAATTATCAAAATAGTATCAAAACCCCACCTATAACAATATGCTCTATAAAAGTATTTACACTTTCAACTTTCAGCATGTTGGGGGGAATGTAATTAAAGTCGCAAAGAGAAAAACAATTTGCACCAATAAGACTAAAAATCCACATCTCGTTATGTAATATTGTTCCTTTTATTACATTTACTGCGCATTGGCGCAAACTATAAAATTCGCAAATCTTCTTCCCCTGTCGGAAGTGGTCGCTAAACATTTCCCGGGTCTGCAAAAGCTATATTAAATTCTCGCAAAGCAAAATTTGTTTGCGCAAAGGCATAACTTTTCAAATTGCGAATAGTTTTTCTGTTTCTGACTTTTATTACATTCCCCTAAATGTCTCATTGCCTTTGCCTCTAAATCAACAAACATTTTCAAATCTTTTCAGGCTTTGACAACCAAAACAGAACCTGATGCACTGCAAATCTCTTTGCCGGACACTCCAACACTGTGCAGCTCTCATTTCCGGGTCCTGTTAGGAAATAAACTGAAAAGGATAATATTAAAGGAGAAGTTAAACTGTACAATAATTTTAAGTGTGTTATAAGAACATTTAGTCTTTACTACTTTTCTGTATAAGGTCTCTTTACCTTTGCCTGACATTTTTCAGTCTTTTTCTGTCTTTAACTTCCAAGGCAGAACCCAGAGCATTGCAAATCTATTTGCTACTGTCTTGTGCTATCACAAAATACAGTATGCAGTCCCTTTCAGTTGTCTGGGTCCACATGCGAGGCCCTTGCTGGATGTCCGTTACTGCCCTAGAGGTAGGATTGGTTTTAAATCAGACTGCCTAGTTGTTGAAGGGGCTATCTGGTTCAAAACCATCTGACAAGGGGGTAGAGTCTGCATTTGTGGAAGATGGCCACAAGACTCTCTAGCTTGTGAGTGAGAAGTAAAGGTGCCTTTAAACACCTAACAGACCTGTGTACCATGTAAAAGGGACCTGTGACTGTGAGCAACTTCTCAAGCATGGCCAGGAGAAACAAAAAGCCTACAACAGCAACTGTATCTCTACAGCAGCACAGCTTCACTCAAAGTCTAGCTTTCCACCTACTCAGGAACATTCTCAAAAGCATGAGGAAAGCACCCGCTCACGTAGTGAGGTCCATCTTCCCCAACCTGCCCCATAAATCCCCTGATCACATACCAAGGTAGAAGGACTATCTTGGTTCTTACTAAAAAGTATTTTCATTTTTTATTTCCTCATCCAAAAGTTCTCTGTTTTGAGTTACTTTAAATACTGTTTGTTATGTATTACTATTATGGTTATTCTCATGCAAGAGTGGTGAAAACCTAAATTTGTACTGTTGGAGTAGAATATTAATCTTTACTAGAAGTGTAAAGGATGCTAGTCAAAGAGAAGTAAAGAGCTTGAAATACTAAATACATCATTAATGTAATACCCAAAAATCAGCAAAGGTCTAAATATACCACAAAAACACAGGCAAGCAGTCCCCTTTTAAGAAGGGTCACATCAAAACCTTAAT
Source organism: Xenopus laevis (assembly GCF_017654675.1). Lineage (NCBI taxonomy): Eukaryota > Metazoa > Chordata > Amphibia > Anura > Pipidae > Xenopus > Xenopus laevis. The sequence goes on from NC_054373.1 coordinate 107,815,802, forward strand.
TTTCGACTTCATAATTGAATTGCTGATAAAGAAGGACACTTTCTATTTCTGAAGGGACCACTCAATGAAAAAGAATTATTCCCCAGGCCTAAGCATTTATTTTGATAAAAAGGATAATTTCATTTGACAGACATTTTTTCTTTTTAGTTATTTATAGAGAATAAAACCTATTTGGTTCAGATACTCTGAACTTAGACAAATGCTGTAAAAACCTTACTTTTCTGCCACTATATCTTGATTGTTTTGGTCAAATTGGTTTTGTGCTTTCAGGCTTTTACCTGAATTTTCTTTGACCTCCTCTGTTCCCTTCTTTTCTGTACCCCCCCTATTTGAAATTTTAATAAAAAGAACACCTATAAAAAAAAACTGTGCACCGATTCTGAGCTGGCCTTGAAAAGCAGGTCAGACTGTTTAAAATGTTTGTAGTTATAAACTGCAACAATAAGTGCATGCATAGTTGTGCAGTACATGCTATCTTTAAAAGACACTGAAAGTGAAATACACTTTGTGTAGAAGGCAACTTTATATAAATCCTTTGTAGCTAACTTTTACTCTATTTCTGTAAAAAGGCTTGACTGCAGATGTGTTAGTTGTGGATAACCACAAGGGGGGCCTTAAGAAAAGTTGTCAAGACGGTGGCAGGTTGCTCAGAGGGAAAATCACCTGGCCAGTACATTTATTGTAGTAGAGGAGTGTCAGTTCTGGTTAACAAGTAACTGATTATAATTACTGTGGGTTTCCTAAGAAATTGAAACCCTAAAGGCCTCCTCAGGGCCGGAACTAGGGGTAGGCACAAGAGGCACGTGCCTAGGGCGCAAAGTTTGGGGGCGCCAGGCAGTTCCCTTATATGCAGCCTACCCCTAGTCCGGCAAGTGTCACCATATTGAAAAGTGGGTGCGCTCTGTGAAGTCGAAGTGCTTTGCGCACGACCACGCACGCGCAGCCGTTGCGCACGCGCGTCCTCGGTTGCGCACGATTACGCACGCGCGTCCTCGGTTGCGCACAATTACGCACGCGCGTCCTCGGTTGCGCACGGTTACGCACAATTACGCACGCGCGTCCTCGGTTGCGCACGGTTACGCACAATTACGCACGCGCGTCCTTGGTTGCGCACGGTTACGCACGTAAGTCCTAGGTTGCGCGTTGTTGCGCACAGCTGTGGTGGGGGCCGAAGTTGCTAACGGGCAGCTTGGTTGCCTGGGGCAACTGACAGAACTAGGCCGGCACTGGGCCTCCTTTATGGTTACTTGAGCAAAAAAAACAGGCTGACATAGAAATAGGAATAGAAATAGGAATCGGCGCAGTACCACAGCAGAGCCTGATTTGGACTAGAAGTCAGGAATACTGAGCGGCACAGAGCACCACTATACAGAAGTGCAAGGGAAAATAGCAATTTGTGCAGTGCGCTTGTGTACATAATTAAGCCTTCATGTGTAGATAACTGATAATTGTGAAGGAGTGCATGTTCATGCATAGTGTTTAGCTAAAAAAAAGTCAATATAAATATATAAATATAATCAGATAAAAAAAATTGAAAGTGCAAAAATGTTTGGTTAAAAGCTATAAATGAATTTTACATGGGAGGATTAACAGGTTTTTGCATTCCCATTATGCTATTTTTTTACCACACAACCCCCCCCCCCATTATATTGGATCAATTTCTCTGCCATCATCTTTCCTAATCTTTCACTTTTACCTTTAACCATTTCAGATTTCTCCTTATGTCCTGACTTCTGCTTCTCATTTGCCCCATCGCTTTCACTATTTTCCCATTACTAATTTCTCCTGTTTTCAAGTACAGCCTATGTTTATCTGGGTCTTTGGATAATCTGTGTTGTTTGGGTTGGGTGAATCTGAGTTCTGAAAGTAGGAAGAAGGAAGAAGGTATGCTGGTAAGCATGCAGATTTTGGGAAGGGCAATATCTTTAGGTACTCAATTTGGTCTTAGAAATACCTGTGCATGCATATGTAATGTGTAGCTGTGTTTATATTAAGAGACAACTGTGAAAACAATGGCACACTAATGCATGGAACACTTCCCTCCAACTTGTGAATATTAATCGGGAGCAGAGGAAACAGATCTGAAATCAGCTTTTACTGTACTTGTGGTGTTTATACAAATTTCCTGTAGATGTCACTGTGCTCAATTTATACAGTGCATACTTTCTATACAGCTTGTGGTGTTAGCGTTGCTTACTGTTGTGTAATGGCTGCATGAGCCTGCTAATAAAGCACTGTTATACTCTACTCATCCTCGGCTACCCAAAACATAACAGTATTTTCATTTAAAAATATAGTTTCCACCTGTGTGCGGCTACAAGCGGAAAAGCAGGCCTTAATATTAAGATGTGTTTCTTACGCTAGTGTGCCCTTGTCCATAGTCTTGAAATGAGGTAAAGTGAATGCCATGCTGTGAAATTGTAAAAAGAAACAAGAATGGAGAAATTCTTCTTGGAAAATGGCCCAGATAATGGATTTGGGTTTAGTAGAGGGTTCATTCTGGAATACAATTACAACCACCTTACGTGAAGCAAGAGGAAACTGGAACTAGTGTTTTAAATTGTTTTGCAGTGCCATTAGGAAGATGCAAATAAAACTGGTAAGAGCTTATAAAAGATTTGTTTTAATGATTTTTTTTCCCTGTTTTTCATGGACCATTTGCTTTCACATAGGTATTTTTTCACGCATACAATTGAATGTTTGAATGGAAACAACATTTCCCAAACCAGACACCAAATGTGAGACGTTCCTTTTACAGGTAATGTTAACACACATGGCTGTCATTAGAAATCACAGGGTACTGTACAATAAAATTATCAGGCCCCTAATGGTCCCAAGTTTTCCATTAAAAAATAAATGTAAACGTATTTATAATATATATTTGTTAAAAAATCTGTAAAGTTTTTATAAAAAACATAAACCCTTGCCTATAAATCCCAACTTCACTCCAGTAGCTGAACACTGATCACGGAAATCTTTAGATTTCTCTTTAGTGCTGGCTGCATTACTTGGAAACCATCACCTTGACAGCAGGAAAGCAGTTTCTGATTGGCAGAAACCGGTATAATGCAAATCTCTTTATCGGACAGCTCTGCAGCTTTCTCTGCCAGTCCTGTTAGGAAAAGATCAGAAAAAGAGAATATAAATTATAAACATTATTTCGGTACTATGTAGTACTATATAGTGGTTTTCTGGTTTTTGCCACCCTCTATATCTATACCCTTCTATATAGGAAGACCAGTTTTTTTTTTTACAGAAAAGGTGGTAATCCTAAGAAGTTGGCTGTCTTGTATACAATGTACACTTTGGCTTCCCTGGTGGAGTTTGGGGCTGATCAGCTATGTAACCTAGTGCTGTGGGTAACAGCACTGGTAATGTTTGTTACGTTATGATTGTAAACCAATCCTAAGTTTTATTGATGGCTGCTTTAGGTGCATTCAGTGAATCACATGAAAATCACACACTAGCCAAGTTATAAGCATATAGCATGCATCTCTTGTGAAAAAGGTGCCCCTGATCTTCCCTTATGAAAAGGGTGTCTCTGTCAACAGGCTGAAAAGGCTGGAGCCCCATCTTAGGTGAAATTTCATAAATTAAAGGTGTTTAACTTGCACCCTTGCAGCTGCTGTTAAAACTACAGCTCCCAGTGTCTCTAGTTCCTAAGTGAGCAGTTATATAATTATGGACAGACGTAAGTCTATAACACACAAGTTTATATTACCTAAACAGGGAGGCAGAGACCAAATATTTAAATTGCCTGACACAATTATATACCCTTTGTATAAAATTCACCCCTCAAATTGTTGTTCCCACTAGTGATGTGCGGGCCGGCCTGATACCCGCGGGATCCGCGGGTTTACCCATTGGTCAGGTGGGTTCGGGCCGACCTTGCACCCACCTTTCTGGGTCGCAGGCAGGTGTGGGTTAAGCTTGTCTGACTGCCAGCTTCTGACTTCCGGGTTGAACTTTTATAGACGCACGCCTGCTTGCCACTTTTGTGACGTCATCGGCAGGGGGGGTTGGGGAGGTCTATAAAATATACCCGGAAGCCGTGCACGGGAGTCGGTGGAGGGGATGTGGGAGGCTGGCGGGTGCGGGTCAGAAAATCTTCGGGGTCTATTTATCATGGTGTGTAAAAAGTTGAGTGAAACATTACCGGTGATGTTGCTCACAGCAATCAATCAGATCTTTGCATTTGTTTTCTAACTGTTGAAATCTAATTGCTGATTGTTGCTCTGGGCAGTATCACCGGTAATGCTTTACTCCACCTTTTACACAGCATGATAAATAGGCTCTTATTGTAGAAAGCTTCTGCTGCAGCTGAAATCCCAACTGTCACATAGTGTCTGTCTGGCAGCTGCTGGCAGAGTTGATCTAATCAGCTGGCTGTTTATAAAATGTCACCTGCAGGAACCACAAGAAGGCTCAACCAATCAGCAGACTGTCAGTTACAAATGTCACATGTACATGCAGTCACTAGGACTGTGTGTATTTCCATAATGGATTTTACAATATTAGATGTTTCTAGAAATACTGTGTTTAGATTTGTTTCATCCTTTTCAGTTATGGAAAGAGGCATTGTCATACTATTTACCTCAATACAACCTTCGCCTCAGGGGAAGAATCATTCTTTTGTAGAAAATGGCAACTGGCACATGCCTGTATAATCATACTTCAGCTTCAATAACTATTTACTTGAAAATGGCAGAGTATCCAATTTTAATTAGCCAAATTAATACTAAATACTGTTGCTGCTATGCACCAATAGGCAATTGGAGTATATATTCCTGGTGAGTGAGTGGGAGGAGTAGGCTATATACAGAATGAGGAAAGGAATGTCAAACTTTGAATCCAGTCTCATTCACCCATTAGTGCCATTTTATGGAGAAAAGTTTAGCCAATCAGCACACAGATGTAGCAGATACAGGAGCAAAGTTCAGCCAATCAGTGACAGGGAGTTATAGTAAACAGAAGTGGTCTCTGTGTTGTTTCCTTTAACAGTAAAATATAAAGGCAGATTAACATGGGATACAAGGCAAACCTCCCAACTGTCCCTGATTGCCTTAGATTATTTTTCTTCAGATACAGTAAGCAGAGAGAGAGACAAAGATAGAGCCAAACAGTGTGGGAAAGAAGAAGTATGGTATTGGTATTCTTCTTGTGCAAGTGGAGGCGAGGTAATGCTTTCCATCTATCCTTGATGCATTGATCTTACTAAGAAAATGTAGGTAACTTTTTCTTTTTTTGGAAAAACTTCAGGATAATTCACAGTGAAAATATAGCACAGCACGTAATTTATTGTGTACTTCTCTCTTGAGCTGTATTTAATTGGTTATCATTATGTGTTTCATCAAATGCAAAGGAGCTGTCATGCACCAGCTGACCAGAACAGTGTCATTTAAAACTTGATTTTATCCATCCATTTAAACCATGCCTTGTGCTTTCTGTGTGCAACTGGTAACTATAAAGAACTGGAGAGATGTTCTTTAGCTGTACTTTATGGAAGAGTGCTGAGAAGAAATCCATTGATGATAAAAACCTACCGTATATTAAGACTCATTTTGGAGTTTGTGAAAGGGCATGTGGGAGACATAACAAATGTGTAAAAGGTTTCTCCGGTCTGTTCACATGTAACCTTTTTGACCTTAATGCTAATGTGTGGTGGAAAGCTAGGTGGAGCTAAATACAGGGCAATTTTTGCCTCTCTTATGACTTCCAGAGAAATGAGAATGGGGCAGAGGTTTCACCTTTCTGCAGGGCAATAACCTCTAACTCTGAGTTAGTCAGTGAATATAAGGGGGGTCACAGGGGAAATAACAGTTCAGTGATTTGCATACAGGTCAGATTCAAAAGCAAATAGTTATGACCCAAGTGCCTCCCCCTCAAGTCATTGATTGGTTACTGCCTGTTAACCAATCAGTGGAAACCAAGAAAGCTGCAAAGCATGAAGTAGTGTTCTGGCTATTATTAGACATCCAGTCACTCCAGCCTTTATACATTACATTTTTGGCTAACTAACTATATTAGAAAGATGTATTTATTTTGCACAGTCCATCTATTTACCCAGTTTTTATTTTTATACTGAACAATCCTTAAAAACAAAAATTAATTAATGCAAATTTTAAAAATGCTTGAAATAGCTCTCTTATCAATTGTGCATTCACTAATTTTAAAGGTTTACTTATCCTTTAAGGAGAAATTGCATATATACAGGCTTATAACACACAAAAATGTGAATCTCAGCATGTCAGTGTGGAGGATTTTATACAAAACAGTACTCTATCTCGAATAGCAGTTTACACTAAGGTAGGTCCTGCTTTTATTGGTCAGAATACAGTACAAGTTGTCCTGTGTAGGCAGGCCCAGACTGGCAATCTATAGGTTCTGGCAAATGCCAAAGGGGCTGCCATAAGATGCAATAGAAAGTCACCTTTTAGTGGGCTGGTGGGGACTGCCAGGGCCTATGTTGAACCCCAGTCCAGACCTGTGTGTAGGGCTACCTTTACCTAAGATTAAATTATCACATTATTTCTAGGCTAAGTATATGTAGCTATTTCCATCACTAGGTGGCAATATTAGCTGACATACACAAGATGACGTTTAGCTGTTTATAATGCTGTAGCAATGTTATGTATGTGATGCGTTTAATCATTATGATTATGACTTCAATCTGTGTCCAGTCAAAGCTGTACTTTATATTCTTCTAATTAGTTGAACTGCTCAAAGGAATTGTTCAGTATAAATATAAAAACTGTGTAAATAGATAGGCTATGCAAAATAAAAAATGTTAGTTAGCCAAAAATGTAATGTACAAAGGCTGGAGTGACTGGATGTCTAATATAATAGCTAGACCACTACTTCTTGCTTTGCAGCTCTCTTGGTTTCCACTGATTGGTTAACAGGCAGTAAACAATCAGTGACTTGAGTGGGGGGGGCACATGGGTCATAACTGTTTGCTTTTGAATCTGAGTTACATGCTAAGGATCAATTGCAAACTCATTGAACAGTTACTGTATGTCCAGAGCCTCCATTAGAAATCACGGGGCCCCATACAACAAAATTTTTGGGGCCCCCTGGGCCCCCCCACACTGGGCCAAAGCCCGACCCCAGATCCCGCCCACTCCACATCACTTTTAAAAAAAGTAACCCCCCCACACACTCAAGTTATAAAAAGCTTTTGATGGTCAGGGCCCCCTTATAAGTTTAAAAAAAACATTGGCGCCAGGGCCCCCCATAAAGTTTTTTTTAAAAAGCTTTAGTGTCAGGGCCCCCCTTACAAGTAGGGTTGCCATCTTTTCTGGAAAAAAATACGGGCCTTCATATATATTTATCTTTTTCCCTATTAATAACATTGGGATCAAGCATCATATTTACCACCCAGGCCAGTAAAATACCGGCCAGATGGCAACCCTAATTGGGGCCCCAAAGAATATTTTTTTTAAAAAAAAATTGTGCCAGGGCCCCCATTACAAGTTAAAAAACTGGGGCCCCAAAAAATATTTTTTAAAAACACATTGGTGGCAGGGGGCTATAGAGTATTAAAATAATACACTGGTGGCCAGGGGATTTTGGAAAAAAAACACACAAACTGGTGTTCAGTAGAATTGAACTCATGGCTTCAGGACTTCAACTTCGCCTCCTTTCGTGACTTTTGGGTCTTTTCGCCGCTTCGGGACTTTAATTTTGACTGTTTTCGTGACTTCGAGTCTTTTTGCCGTGTCGGGACTTCGACTATTTTCATAGCTTCAGGGCTTTTCGCTGATTTGAGACTTCGGCTTCAGCTGTTGTTGTTGCTTCAGGTCCTTCTGCTGTTCGGCTTTTCGTCACTTTCGCATTTCGGCTGTTCGGGACTTCAAAAATGTCCCCCTGTCCCCCCAATGATGATGGTCTTGGTTATGCCCCACGTGGCCCCCTTCAAGTCGCTGACTAACTCAGAGTTAGAGAACTGAAAAGCAGGAAGTAGTGTTCTGGCTATTATGTTAGACATCCAGCCACTCCAGCCTTTATACATTACATTTTTGGCTAACTAACTAGATTAGAAACATTTTCTATTTTACATAGACTATCTATTTACTGAACAATTCCAGTTTTTATTTCTACACTGAACTGTTCCTTTAAAGGACAACGAAAATCAAATTTGCTGAGGGGGTTGCCAATATGATAGACACTCTCCTTCCCTCCGCTAAGGCAGTGATCTTTTTTGGGAAAAAAATGTAGCGGATGAGCTGCCATTTTTCTTTCCTTTTACAGGAGTCTCTTGGGCAGATGTTTACCATAGCAAAACCATGTCAAACAGATTGTTTTAATTACCTCCTAATACAGTTAGTGGAAGGTGATGGTGCATCTCTATGACATACATTTCCCCATGACTGCACCTAAAATGAGCACAACCTAAGGGAAAAACACAATGATTTATTTCATTGGGGGAGCCTAACAAAAGGGCACCCCCATTGTGAATTGGGCTTCCTGTTTACAATTGCCACCTTTTCTGGTAGAAAGATGGACATAGCTAGGGTGTGGGATTATGACATCGGGGGGTGGGGAGATGATTTTGGAGGCTGACTGAAGACATTGAGTGGCAGACAGATGATGTAGCCCATGGTTTTAAGGGGGGAGTTATGACATCACACGCCGCATGGTATGGAGGAATTTGGCTGACTTTTAAAACTAAGAAAAAGAGGCAGGATTTTTTGAAGTGCACAGACCTTTGAAAGGCCATGCTGTCCAGTTCATGACCAGACAGATGGCTGCCCTGTGGTGGGGAGCTGATTTTGGGGGCTGTAAGGTCACATTGATTGGCAGGATGGACCCATGATGTTAAGGAGGGAGCTATGACATCACACCAAATGGAATGAAGGAATTTGGCTGACTTTTAAAACTAAGAAAAACAGGTAGGAGGTAGGAGCCCCTTGAAACGCCATGCTGCCCAGTTCAAGACCAGTGATAGCCCTATTTTCTTGCTTTTAAATTTAGATCAGCCTTTTGACTCCATAATAACATGGTACGGTGGGTTGCAAAGTTTATGATCATAAGTCTGCAACTAAAAACACCTGTTTTTGAAAGTATGAGCAGATACTAAATTACTAATGAAAGAGGGGACCAGGAAGTGTGCATTGATAACCCCCCCCTATTTTGACTCAATAATGGATTTTACCACCACCATTAATATCTTTACCTCCACTTTTTTGATCCCTGAAATATTGCAGAACTGCAGAGTTCCATCCAGTTAACCTTGTTGACATACATGTTTTCTGCAGGAAGCACATATCCTATGAACTGTTAGTGCTACTAGTGAAGCATTAGACCAGGACAGACTGGAAATTTCCAAGGTCTGTAATGTGAGCCAGCATGGGCTGTTCTAGATACATGGCCATTACATACTGTATCTGAGTAGCTACTTCTGAACAAACAAGTGATACCAGTTTTTTCTTGTTCTGCAAAAGCAAATGAACTTGAAAGAGCCGGAACAAACTGACACATTAATAAAGACTTTCCCAGTTTTCAGCCACCAAAGTGCATTTTCCAACAAGAGAAGAAACTATAGTGCTTTACCTCAAAGGTGGTGCATCTTTAAGTTAACTTTCAGTAAGATGAAGAGAGTTATATTCTGAGATAATTTGCAATTGGTTTCCTTTTTTTATTACTTGTGGTTTTTGAGTTATCTTTTTATTCTTCAGTTTGCAATTTCAGCAATCTTGTTGTTAGGGTCCAAATTACTCTAGCAACCATCCATTGATTTGAATTAGAGACTGATATATGAATAGGAGAGCGCCTGAATAGAAATAAGAGTAATAAAAATAGCAATATCAATAAATTTGTTGCTTTAGGGTAGGGGCAGATTCGGGGAGATTTAGTCACCTCTTCTGAGGGGCGACAATCTCCCCGAACTGCCTTTTCCCTGTCTTCCGCCTGTTTGAATGAGAAAACGCCAGCCCAACGCTTCGATTTCCGAAATCGCCCAGAAGTTTCCTCATGAGGTGTTTTTTGTATTCAAGCAGGCAAAAGGCAGGAAGAAGGGGAAGTTGTCACCCAGCAGAAGAGGCGATTAGTCGCCAGGTTACTAAATCTGCCCGTCTGCCCCTTACAGAGCATTTGTTTTTTAGATGGGGTCAGTGACCCATTTGAAAGCTGGAAAGAGTCAGAAGATGAAGGCAAATAATGTAAAAACTATTAAAACTAAATAATGAAGACAAAGTAAAAAGCTGCTTAGAATTGGCCATTCTATAAAATACTAAACGTTAACTTAAAGTTGAACCACCCTTTTAAGTGCCTTTTCCAATATAAAATATGCATATTTTTTAAAAATCTTCCCTTATTATGAATGCAATTATAAATGCATGAGGCATGAAGATAAGAAGATTCTCACTGCCCTCATTTCTTGTCAAAACGGTGCGTGTGCTATAACATGTAGGTTCTGAGATTTATTAATTGACTACTGAGTTTAGGTCATTTTGTGAGCATGTTCTTAAGGACATGCTACTGTTTTTTGTTTTTTTAAATCACATGCATTTTTTTCTGCATGTTTTTATTTTACTTCAAAGCTTTTTTTCTAGATACTTTGCATATTTAGGTAACATGATCATATAACCCCCTTTATACGCCTCTTCTGTAAAGCAAACACACAGGCTGTCTTCCTAATCATTAATATGAGACATACTCTTTTGGTAAACTTGTTTATTCTGCCCATAGCTGATGCTAAATACTCCCCATAAAGGTGCAGCCTAGTCTCTGATCCTTTTATGTTTAAGACTCATACTTTTATATTAATGTTTCATACTTCAGGTTCTAATAATGTAAACATTTAGGGGTTACCATAAGCCTCTTGAAGCAGTGGTTCAACTCAGGTCTGGACTAAGATTCAAAATAGGCCCTGGCAATTCAGGTACACAGAGGCTCAAAAAGGCCACACAGAGGCCAAATAGCCCCCAAATGCCACAGTTGTCTGTGGCAACTTACAGCAGCTCATCTGGCATTTACCAGAACCCACAGATGATCCTGAACCTTTGGGTCCCTACAGGAGTATAAAGGTTTACCATTTGTTTGCAACATAAATGAGAATCTGACAGATACATCAGCACAGGAATCGGCATGTAGGTATATATATGGGTGAAGGTAAAGGGACTGAACTTGAAGAACATATTCTTTCAACCTCATTATTCCATTGTTGTAATATATTTGCAGATTGAATGCCTTTACTCATTATTATAAAAAGGCATGTGATACAGAGATGGCAAAGCCGTATTCATCAGCAACAGTAAGGCAAATGCATTGTTCTCAGTGATAATGATATTAAAGTATCTCAAAGATATATATGATTCCTTACTCAGACATATGGTTGCTTGATCATTGATACAATATGGTGGGAGGAGCATTGGATACATTCCCCACCGTGAATCATGTGGTCTCAGGAGGCAACCCTTAGTTGGTGGTTCACCTTTAAATTAACTTTCAGTATATTATAGAGTTCTAAGCATCTTTTCAATTGGCCTTTATTTTTTATAACAAACAAGGGAAAGTTGTGCTCACCACTAATTTTTAAAACCATTAGGCGGGGGTGCAATGAGGCTGTGACCACAAAATACATATAGACAAATACAAGAGTCCTCTGCACTCAAACCATTATCAATATATTTAAGACAGACATTTTGTGCATACTGCTACTGAAAAATGCCTTACCCTTTAAACAAAACAGGGATTGTTTGTCCATATATTGCAATATATTTAAGCTGGCCAACTACGTCAAAGTCATCCCATATCTGGCCAGTCCTACGCTTAATTTTCATCTGATTCATTAAGAAACAATCCCTGGACAATTCATGGACAAACAATCCCTGTTTTGTTTAAAGGGTAAGGCATTTTTCAGTAGCAGTATGCACAAAATGTATTCTTCTCACTCTTTTCAGCTTTCAAATGGGGGGTCACTGACACCATCTAAAAAACAAATGCTCGCTACACATTTATTGCTTCTTTTTATTACTCACCTTTTTATTCAGGCCCTCTCTCCTATTCATATTCCAGTCTGGATTGCAACTGGATTTCTGGAATTGCAAACTGTAGAGCTGCCGAATAAAAAGCTAAATAACTAAAAAAAACACAAATAATAAAGAATGATATCCAGTTGTATATTGTCTCTAAATATCACTCTCTACATGATACTAAAAGTTAACTCAAAGGTGAACCACCCATTAAAGAAATGTGATGAGTTTATTGTGCCTTAAATATCTTATGAATGTCCAATGCCAAACTTGCATATGTATGGTATATTTTCTGTTCACAATAATTCATCCTAAACAATACATAATGGGGCAAATTCACTATGCGCCGAAGCGCCTAACGCTAGCGTCAATTCGCTAGAGTTGGCCATTTTCGTTACTTCGCAAATTCACTAACGGACGCTGGCGTAACTTCGCACCCTTACGCAACGGACGTAACTACGCAAATTCACTAACGCGCGCATTGTACTGAACGTTACCTTTTACGCTAGACTTCCTTCGCCACCTCAGACCAGGCGAAGCGCAATAGAGTAGATAGGGATTGCTTCAAAAAAAGTTAAAATTTTTTCTAAGTCCCAAAAAACGCTGGCATTTTTTCTATATTATGGGTGATAGGCTGAAAAAGATCTAAAAAATTTTTGGGGAAATTTGAATTTGGCGCCATATGCAAATTAACCATCACTAGCGTAACTTCGCTTCGCTTAGCGAATCAACGCTAGTGCAACTTCGCAACCTTACGATACCCCTGAGCGAAACTTCGGATTTTAGTGAATTTGCTGAGCGCTGGCGAAACTACGCCTGGCGAAGTGCGGCAAAGTTACGCCTGGCGCAACTACGAATCTTAGTGAATTTGCCCCAATGCCTGAAAACATCCCTATTTTAATAAAAGGAGCCAGAGTTTGCTACCATTATTAGGATCTTTATTGTGTCACACAGAAATACCATGAGTATGTGAATTAAATCGTAAATACGGATTTCTCTGAATCAACTACTTTTCTTTATTAAACATATTTATACTGTGTGCCATGTGTTCCTACTGTAGTCCAAATATCTCACAGACCTCAAAAAACTTTATTTCAGTACAGTTGGTCCTGAAAGATCACATTAGCTTAAGCTGGCCATAGACGCAAAGATCCGATCCTACGAATCATCGTACGATCGGACTTCTTCATCTCCCGACCTGCCACTAACCATTCCGACCAAATAAAGTAGAAAAGAACAGATCAGCCGATATTCTGCCCCTGACAGCAATCGTACAACCAAAGCTAGTGACAGTCTCCCACTGAAAACGATCGGCAATACATGCAGAGATATTATCGGCAGCCGAAATCTTGTAACCTGTCCGATCGACCAAACGACCGATCTCCGCTGGACGAAAAATGTCGGGAATCTCCACACACAGTTCGAAAATCATACGAATCCTCGATTCGTATGATCAGATCTTTCGTCTAACTTTAGGCTTTGTAAACTATATATGGTATATCCAGTTTAATGGCATGCAGCAAGATACAGATTAAAATAAGCCTTTTACATTAGAGGGGTGATTTGCTTTTAAGTTAATGTTTAGTATGTTATATAATGTTTAATTCTGAGCAACTTTTTAATTGGCCTTTATTTTTTATAGTTTGATTTGCATTCTCCTTCCAGTTTTTAAATGCTCCAAATGTATTGTTACTTCTGCCTTTTATTACTAATCTTTCTATCCAGGCTCTCTCATATTCATATTCCATTCTCCTATTCAAATCAATGCATGGCAGCTAGGCTCATTTAGACCCTAGCAACCAGATTGCTAAAACTGCAGACTTGAGATCAACTGAACAAAGGGTAAATAACTCAAAAACCCTTAAATAATAAAAAATTAAAACAAATTACAAATTGTTTCAGACTATCGCTCTCATACTAAAAGTTATTTTAAAGGTGAACAACCCCTTTAAAGACCAATTATTAAGTTTCTTGTTTTCTGCTTGTACAGCTACAAAAGTCATATTTCTCTAGTGAGCCATGAATAGATGTCCATGTTTATTTTTATGCTTGTGGAACGGATGTCTCTTAAAATTTGTCTGAAAGGAAATCTTCAATCTGTTATAAAGATGACTTTATTTTTGCCAAACAAAAACTAGGATCTCAATGGGAGGAGCGTGGAAATTAAATCTCACATAGTGTTTGCATGTTGGTGAGTTCTAGTAGATGCCTTTAAATTAAGCCCTGCATTTCCTGTGAGGAGTTTTTCTTTGCAATGTCTTTTTGTGGATTAAAGGGGTGGTTAACCTTTAAGTTAACTTTTAGTATGTTATAGAATGGTGAATTCTAAGCAACTTTTCAATTGGTCTTCATTTATTATTTTGTTTATAGTTTTTGAATTATTTGCTTTCTTCTTCTGAGTCTTTCAAATGGGGATCTCTGACCCCCATCTTAAAAAAACAAATGCTCTGTAAGGCTACAAGTGTATTTTTATTGCTACTTTTTATTACTTATCTTTCTATTCACACTCTCTCGTGTTTATATTCCAGTCTCATTTAAATCAGTGCATAGTTGCTAGTGTAATTTGGACCCTAACAACCAGATTGCTGAAACTGCTGAATAAAAAGCTAAATAACTCAAAAATCACATATAATAACAAATGAAAACCAATTGTAAATTTCCTCAGAATATCACTCTCTACATCATACTAACAGTTAATTTAAAAGAGAACAAAACTCTTTAAGGTTTACCCACCAGAAATGGGTTAGCGTTCCGGCTGAACTCAGTGTCTGAAAACTTCTGCCTCCTTTTACAGAGTTGCCAGAGGTAGTTGTTAATATATAGAGATAAATGATATAGAGATAAAATATTGTAGTTATTCATGTCTTTAAGCGCTGAAATATTTACAGTGACCTTAAATGAAATATCTTGTATCGCTTATTATTTACAGTGTTTCTTTTTCATTTCTTCCTGGTGAAAGTTCTCAATGTTGCTTAAGGAGGAGATTGTTGTGCAATGCTTTCTGGACAGCATTCAAGGTTGACTATACTGATTTATGTCTTCTGGCGAGCAAATATAAGATGCGCCGACGAATTTAATTTCAGTTACATATATTGCCAAGTTACCCCCTTCTCTGGAGACAGTGGAGTGATTATGTGGGAAGGAAAGCCAGTTGAAGTCAATATGATTTGTTAGTCAGAAAACTAATTATTATAACGTACTGCATTTATATATTTAATTTTTATAAAGTTTCAGCTTTACTGGCACATCTCTATTTTTTAGAATTTGATTGATGAGTCCTATGTAACTATGAATATTTGTTTTATTCTCTAAAGCACACCCAGCTGCAGTAAGTCATGCAGTGTCACATTACTAGAACACACCAAATGGCTTCAGGCCTGTAAGCTATATTTTCGGGGTTTAGCCCACACTATGAACACAGGATGCTGGAAGTTGCAAAT
Source organism: Xenopus laevis (assembly GCF_017654675.1). Lineage (NCBI taxonomy): Eukaryota > Metazoa > Chordata > Amphibia > Anura > Pipidae > Xenopus > Xenopus laevis. The sequence goes on from NC_054373.1 coordinate 107,831,217, forward strand.
GAACATATCTTTATTGATTATCCATGGCCACACTTCCACGGTCACCAGGATCTGTACTTTCACAGGGCATAAATCCACCGTATGCAACTCCCAGTATATTGGCACAGTCGGGGGGATACACACAGGAACACTGCAATCACAGTTCCCGACTCCTCAAATGCCCTCTCCCACTCACACCCTCAGCCTACGGTGTCCTACTAGGGGTTCAGTCAACACTTCCCCCTTTCCAGGGCCTTGCCCAAACACCTGTCAGGCCCGGTGCCTCTCAGTGAGGCTCCAACACTTTTCAAGGCTCTCTCCCAGTGCCTCAGCTATCCACTCCAACCCTGACTGGCAGGGTACCCGCTGGGCCACTATACACACTTACTTCTTGTTGGGGCTACAGCTGCCCATGTTACTTATCCTATGCTATTACACTAGCTAGGCCTTTCACTAGCTAAACTCAGTACCTCCTCATGTTGGGCTGCCTCCACTGCTCAGCTGACTTCCTGTGTGCCACACTTCCCATGACACATCCCTTTTTCCTGCAGAACCTCCCCTTTTTATAACTTTCTTGTCTCCATCCTTCTGGGACTTCCCCTCAACGCTTATGAAACTACTGTTACTCGCTTGCTCCCTCTGGGGGCTGCTAAACTGTAATTACACCTACTACCTTTTACATAACTCTGTGGCTCCATATAGTAGCCAAACTAACAACACATTAACCATTAAAGGGGAACTCTACAAAAACATAACTTAAGCTTTTTGAAAAGTAAACATAATTTCACCTGACTATAGCTGGGAAGGGTAGGAGCTACAACATGGAGCTGGTCACTGCTCCTGTATAACTATAACAAACAAGGGAAAGTTGTGCTCACCGCTATTTTTTAAAACCATTACCCTTCCCAGCTATAGTCAGGTGATCCCACTGGTGTCTAATAAAAGGGCAGCCAAGTTTGGGAGTTTTACTTTGAAAGCAGCTAGTAAGTTGCAGGTAAAACTTAGTCCCTTTGTAAAATGTATAATTAAGCAATAGAATTCTTAATGAATCAGATGAAAATTGAGCGTAGGACTGGCCAGATATGGGATGACTTTGACGTAGTTGGCCAGCTTAAATATATTGCAATATATGGATAAACAATCCCTGTGTTGTTTAAAGGGTAAGGCATTTTTTAGTAGCAGTATGCAAAAAATGTCGCTGTCTTAAATATATTGATAATGGGTTGAGTGCAGAGGACTCTTGTATTTGTCTATATGTATTTTGTGGTCACACCCTCATTGCACCCCCGCCTAATGGTTTTAAAAAATAGTGGTGAGCACAACTTTCCCTTGTTTATATATATATATATATATATATATATTTTGCAATATAAGGCTGATTAGTAATTAATACAGATAATTACTACATGTCAGCACAGAAACCAGTGCAACTAGAATCAGAATGTATAAATCATCTTTGTAGCATCAGCTTATATTACAGACCAACCTCATGTTCTGCTTGATAATTGGTGACAACCCCTAAGCTTAGCTTCTCAACAGCTGCTCAGAGCCCACTGAGCATGTGAGTGTTGCAAACACTTTCCAAGTTGGTGACCCCCTGTGACAAGTTTGAAGTCCTGGATCATTGCTGCTATTGACAAGCTGAAACTTTAGGCTGGTGCAATAAGTTCAGTATATAAAATAAAACATGTTAAGCCATATTCATTTTTAGGGTTTAGTCCTCCTTTAAGTTTTTATATTATTTGCGACCTTCTTCTGACTCTTTCCAGCTTTCAAATTGAGTCACTAACCCCAGCAAAAAAATATATGCTCTGTAAGGCTAAATATTTATTGTTATTGCTACGTTATTACTCATCTTTCTACTCAAGCCATCTTCTTTTAATATTTCAGTCTCTTATTCAAATCAGTGCAGTGTTGCTATGGTACCTAGCAACCAGATTGCTGAAATTGCAAGCTGTTGAATAAAATTAAAAACTAAAAACACCACAAATAATAAAAAACGAAAACCAAATTGTCTCAGGATATCACTCAATAAATCATAATAATGTTAATTTAAAGTTGAACTCCTTTAAAACTATAAAGCAGAGATGCACGCATGATATTTCAATGGGATACATTTTTTCCATCGCTATTACATTTCCTTAGGTAAGTTTGGTCTAACGGTTCAAGACACTGAATTTTTGTGAGATTTCCTAAGACTAGTGTCACACAAAGCGGTTTCTCTATTGGCGTTTCTATACTGGCAGAGAACCATGTGATTCAGCCTCACACTGCCCTTATTACAGTATATATGCAATTAGAGACATCTACTTTACCTGTCACTGCTCACGGGGGGGAGGGGCGGATTCGGCCAAAAAATGCAAACTGTGGCTAAACTGAATGAGCAGAAAAAATGTTGCATGTAATACTAGTCTTAAGACTGAAAAGTGACAAGAGAAAAAACATCTGTTGAAACCACAGGCAGTAAATCTCCTGCAGTGTAAGTCTGCACTGACTCCAGTCAAAATAAGGCATAAAGTAAAGAGCTGAGTAGTGTGAAATAATAAAACAAGGCAGCATTCAGGGAGCTTGTTCTGTTTCATGGTGTACGTTTTGTTCAGCAAAAGCGGTGATCCAGAAATGTGAAAGTTGTGCATTAGGCTTAAAAGGGTTGTTCACCTTCTAAACACTTTTTTCAGTTCAATTGTTTTCAGATTGTTTCAGAAAAATAATGACTTTTTTCAAATACTTTCAAAATCTAAGTTTACATTTGAATATTCCTGTCTCTGGTGTTTGAATCTGGCAGCTCAGTAATTCAGGTGCAGACTTTAAAAACTTTGCAACATTTAGTTGATACATTTCTCAACAGCATCTCTGGAGTATTAGTAACTATTGTATCAATTCTAACAGCTGCCTGTAATGAAACCCAGAGATTCTGCTCAGCAGGGACAAAGATAAGAAATGTATCAACTAAATGTATCAATTTAGAACAGTTTACAGGGTCGGCGACCCCCCCTAGAGCTGCTTTAGAAGGTGAAAAATGAAATTTTACACTTCAATATTAGAAAAACGGTGACACATAGAATATACAAAGTAATTGGAAAAAGTCGCTATTTCTGAAAACAACTAGATATTTGAAGGTGAACAACCCCTTTAAATTATCCTCCACTGTACAACGCACAATGTTATAGTCAGTCAATACTGTACTGTACTGGTATTATAAATTATCAGATGGATGATATTATGAAAGCAGATTAGAAGGGACATATTGAATCTGAAAGACCTCAAAGCAGTCTAACGCAAACATTTTCACCCTTTCAGTAACCTACATGCAAGTTTCATGTTGGGAATCTTACAAATGTATAAATCGAGATACTGTTTTACTCTCAACAGTCTTCTGAACTTTGGAACTTGAAATCCTTGGTTTAGGTCCCTTATCTATCCCCCCCCCCTAAGAATTTAGAAATGGGTGAAAGCTGGGTATTGACTAGAACAAGCAAGTAGGCACAACCAAAAGAAAAAGATATACATGACTGGCAATCTGTGGGTACGGTCATATGTCAGAGGGGCTGCTGTAAATTGCCATAGACCGTCACTATTTATTGGGCTGATGGGGCTGTTTGGGCCTATGTGTACCTGAAATGCCAGGACCTATTTTAAATCCCAGTCCAGACCTGCCTGCAAGCAAGCTGCACGCAAGCAGAAGCGTACTTTTAAAGGAGAAAAAGGAGCAGATCTGCTTCTCTCAGCCTGCAAAAAAATAAATAACACAAAAATGCAGCCTGAGTGCAACAGAGTTAACACTGTGAGGGTTTTATTACTAAAATATGAATGTATCTCATACTTAAAATAAAAAGCTCAACCAAACCTGATTTTTGCAGATTTATTATTAAAATAACTCTAATAAATCGGATCTGGAAAATACCTGATTAACTTGAGGGAATCCCCAAGTAGTACAATTTTTTTGGACTTTTTTCTCAGAATCGCTAGATTTTTTGGGCTTTTTTTCCCGAAAACTCCAAATTTGACAGATTATCTGTCTTAACCAGGCTTAAACCACAATATCTTTAAATTGGGATAGGGACATCTCCCATTGACTTAGGGGCAGATTTATTTAAGGTCAAATTAAGTGATTTTTTTTTTTACGCTAATAAATTTGAATGTACTCACAACTCGAATGGAGGTTACGTTAAAAACTTTAATGTCTAATATTCTATTGAATTCGAATGACTTCTACATGAACTCGGCAGGTTTTAGGTGGCGAATATTCGAATTAGAACAGTTTCCAGGGTGGAGATGTGATAAATCTCACATTCAAATTCGAGTTGGTGGTTTAAGATTCAAATTTGTGAGTTTTGATTCAAAAAAACCTTAGTAAATCTGCCTCTCAAACGTGACCTCAACAGGTCTGAGAGGGTGGATTTTTTGTAGCATCAGGGTATAATAAATCTCGGAAAATTCAAGTTTTTGCCCCAAAAAGCACAACCAGATAAATTTGAGTTTAGCAAATTACCCTGTGTGCCCTCTGCCTTAGGTATGCATCTAGTCCGTGATGTGCATTTCATAAGTTTCATCACCATAGGTTTAATGCGTGTGCTGGACCAATAAAGGCGATACATTTTTGCACAAAAGATTTTTATTTTGTTTGTTATGCTTAGCTTGGAAAATGTTTTGCAAAGGAAACGGTCTGTCGGAATTCAAAGACCTGTGTTCAATGCACCCCTAGTGTGTTTTACTGATTCATATAAATCCAACATCTCCTCGCCATAGCTGTACTAGCAGTGACTTCTGTCTTGGGGACAAGGAAAATACCCAATAGGCTGTAGGCTATAATGTCTTTGCCCAAACCCATATCACTAAAGCTGGCCATAGACCTGCAGCTTTACCTTCATATCGGCTGAACGATCGTGCTGTGCCATCTCCAGACCTGCCACTAACCATTGAGATCAAATAAAGTAGTAAAAGAACAGATAAGACGATGTTCTGCCCCTGACAGCAATTGTACGAAAGTTATGTCCAACAAAAGCTAGTGACAGTCTCCCACTGATATAGTCAGATCAGCAATACATGCAGAGATATTATCGATAGCCGACAAGTTTTCTAACCTGTCCAATCGTCTGAATGACCAGTCGCCATGGCACGAAAAATATCGGTACACTCCACACGGGCCGTAAATCGTATGAAACGGAGATTCGTATGATCAAATCTTTGCGTCTATGGCCAGCTTTACACAGCTATGGCTGAAGCAGTCTGATGCAGGTAACAAAGAGGGAAGATTAAGGATTTAAACTGGTCATTGATGGCCCAATATAGTCTGCAGGGTTTTGGATTATGTATGAGACTAAAGCAAAAAAAAAACTCCCCACAGCAGCCAGATATTGAGTTGGCATAAAAATCCATTGGGGCAAGGACTACATTGTGTGGTGCTCTCCAGATTGTTCAGCAAAGGCCTTTATATGGTATGATTATTGTCCTGAAATCCAAACAATTGGATCAGTGCAACTTGACCCAATACCTACTGATTATTTGTATAGAAACCTGGAACGTGTCTCTTACTAATCCACGTGAAATAAGAAGATTCTATTATATCCATCATGTTTTCTTTTATAGCACACTATAGAAATAGAACAAAAACACTGCATTTTTTTCCTTATATGTGAAAACAATAACAGGGAGACACGAGTGTTAAATTATTTTGAAAGAATAACAAGTAACCCTATTATTTCTAACAGTAGACTTAGAAGTTTGTACTACATTTTTGCAGGAGTTTTGTTTTCTGTAGTTCGCAGGATCTTCTAGAATCTATTCTATGAAAATGAAAACTAAATAGCCATGTTTTGTTTTCTAACCTTTAATTTAAAGAAGCTTAATTTGCATGTTCTAATCATTGTATGGCCTATAGGCTGCTCAGGAGCTTCATATATACAAGGGGGCGCAGATGATAATAAAACCATGCCATTTAAACATGCAAAATGGTGAACAACTGGGCCATTTTAAGAAAAATTGTTGGTCAGGATTAAACTAAATGCTTGTAAAGGTAACTGGCATTTATATTCCACTTGTTTAACTGGATGTTAATCCCTCATTGGAGGGAGTCTTGCTTTTGTTGTGTAATGCACTATTCATGACGACATGTATATTACATGCTATGCTTCTTTCACCCTGCTTGATCTAGACATGTAACATGTGACACAATGTTTTTCCGTGATTTGTCTTTACATTGTAAACTGCTTACTTTTTCTTTCAATAAACTACCCGAAGTTAAAAAAAAAACAACTAAATGCTTGTATGAAATATATATTACTCAAAAATTGTGTCTTAAAGGAACAGTAACACCAAAAAAATTAAAGTGTATTAAAGTAATTAAATATAATGTACTGTTGCCCTGCACTGATAGAACTGGTAAGTTTGCTTCAGAAAGACTACTATACCCTGAGGTTAGCTGTTGGGCAATACATGGTGTTGAAGTACTGAAGGATGTTGTGGACAGTGGGAATCTTAAACAGTTTCCAAGTTTAAAACAAGAATTTAATCTCCCGTCTAATATGATATTCCGCTATCTTCAGTTAAAACATGCCTTTTTGGCACAATTCCCTACTCGTCCAATACAACTGAAAGAATCTACTCTAGAAAAATATTTACTTAAGGCAGACCTGCGAAAGCCACTCTCATGGTGTTATACAATTTTGCTGCAGGCATGCCCTAACCCATTGGAAAAAGTCAAACAGAAATGGTGTAGGGATATTCCTGAACTAGATGACGAAATGTGGAACGATGCACTTCAACAAGTACCTGGGATAACGATTTCAATGCAATATAGGTTTATACAACTTAAATTTCTCAATAGAGTATACTACACTCCATATAGATTAGCCAAACTGTATCCTACAGTCTCTGATGTTTGTCCAAAATGTGGAACCTCTGTTGGTACTTATTTGCATGTATTTTGGAGTGCAAAGGTTTTGGACTGAGGTACTACAGTATATGGCTATAGAACTCGACCTGCCCAATATCAGGTCTCCTCTTACTTGCCTCCTTGGCATTATCACAGATTCTACAATAGGCTCTCACAAGAAACTATGTTACCTACAGCTTCTGTACTATGCTAAAAAAGCGATTTTACTACAATGGAAATCAATAACTGCACCTACTCTTAGTTTCTTGAAACAGCTGATAAATGACTCCCTTACTAAGCAGAAACTTACATATATTGCTAGAGGGTGTCCCCGAAAGTTTGATGCAGTATGGGGTTCTTGGGTAATGGCTCAAGAAAGGTAAAAGGTTCAGTGGGATGTTACGGATGTAAACACATGTATTGAACGTATCCTGCAGGGTACAGGTTAGCCCTTGAGACTACTCTTTTTCTTGTCTCTCTTCCTTCTTCCTTTCTCTAACTTTATGCCTTTTTTTGTTGTAAAACTGAAAAATAAAAACTTTAAAGAAAAAAAAAAAGAAAGAATACTATAGTTTATATAAACAAACTGTGTAGCCATGGGGGCAACCATTCAAAGCTGCAAAAGGAGAAAAGGCAGAGGATACACAGCAATAACAGATAAGCACTGTAGTATACAATGGGATTCTTCAGTGTCAGTTATCTACTGTGTAACCTGTGCTTGAATGGCAGCCCCCATGGCTACACAGCAGTTTCTTTATATAAACTATAGTTGTGTAAAACATTAATTTTACCATCACAGTGCAACAGTACATTATATTGGCATTCCTTTGAAATATTTAAATTTTTTGGCATTACTGTTCCTTTAGTAAGGTAGCATACACAGCTTTGAAGCATTCCAAGAAGAGAGAAAAGTGAAGAGTAAAGATTGAAAGAATTAAAACAACTTTTTATTATTTAAGAAAAAAAAGTTTATTTATAGACCTTTTGGCAAAATTCAACAAAAATATATGGTCAGCATTTTGTGCACTGCATACATTCGTTAAACCCGCAAGTGCAAAAAAAACAGCAGAAGGCAACAGCGAACACTGCTCATCTTTGGCAGCTAACCAAATTAGCCCTGGAAAAGATATTGCTGGGCCCAGACTTGCCTGAACACTGGTGCATTGCAATCTAAACAACCCACTTATCACTAACATCCACCATCTACCAAACTGTGCAATTCTCGGTTACCAAAGTTACATAATTCAAATGATTGGTAACAGGACTGGGGGTGGCAGGAAGTGAAGATTCTAAAGACAAAAAAAAAACTGGACCATAGCTCAATAGGATAGTCCATACAAGTTAACATACACCAAGGGCTAACGGATTCACTTTAGCTCTATATTAAACAAAAGGGGGGATTAAACACGAAGAGGGAGTGATTGTTGTTGATTGCACTTTCTTTGCAAATCCCAGTCCTCAGAATGCACTTGCCCTGTACTGCATATCGAAACATAAACCAGCACAGCATTTATCATGTTTGTTTTCAAAACACACAGACATTCTATAGAAGCTATATGTAAAAGGTCTACATATTTAAGCAATAAAATACATGTAGCAGCTTACATTTATATTTACAGTTTCACAGTCATACAAACAGTCTGTCCAATTGTCACATTGAGAATGTAAAACACTTCAGATTTAAAGCTCCAAGTGAATGGAAATGCATCAACATTTTTTTTTAAATACTGTACTTTAAATATTCAAAGGAAACTTGTAACATTTAAAGCATAAAGCTTGCAATGCATTCGGGATTGCTGCCGATGTTATCAAATGCAACGTTTTTGTCGCAGTTCCCTACATAATTTGGTATGTAAGATACTCCTTGATTTTTTGTGGTATAGGCAGCTTCTTGACTTCATTTGTAGTCATAACTCTTCTTATTGCCATGCGACACAAGTGCTGAAGACTGGAAACATACTTTGGAGTTGACCAGAAATATGCATTTCCATCCTGAGTTCTAAAAAAAATGTAATTGGTAAAAGTGAAACGATGTACAAAGAAAACAACATCTTCTGCATGTATCTGTTCATACTACGGAAAATAGTTTGCAAGAAACTCTTGTGATGAATAAAATTATGGATATATTTTTGAGCATTTTTATTATACACCTAACTGATGTGATATTTAGTGAAATACATATAGTCAAATACAAGAGTCCTCTGCACTCAACCCATTATCAATATATTTAAGACAGCAACATTTTGTGCATACTGCTACTATAAAATGCCTTACCCTTTAAACAAAACAGGGATTGTTTGTCCATATATTGTTGTAGCTCCCACCCTTCCCAGCTATAGTCAGGTGATCCCACTGGTGTCTAATAAAAGGGCAGCCAAGTATGGAGGTTTACTTTGAAAGCAGCTAGTAAGTTGCAGGTAAAACCTAGTCCCTTTGTAAAATGTATAATGAAGCAATAGAATTCTTAATGAATCAGATGTAAATTAAGCGTAGGACTGGCCAGATATGGGATGACTGACGTAGTTGGCCAGCTTAAATATATTGCAATATATGGACAAACAATCCCTGTTTTGTTTAAAGGGTAAGGCATTTTTTAGTAGCAGTAAGCACAAAATGTCGCTGTCTTAAATATATTGATAATGGGTTGAGTGCAGAGGACTCTTGTATTTGACTATATGTATTTTGTGGTCACAGCCTCATTGCACCCCCGCCTTATGGTTTTAAAAAATAGTGGTGAGCACAACTTTCCCTTGTTTGTGATATTTAGTGAACCATTGAATTGCTACTATGTTTGGGTACCTCCGCAAGCCTACGACCATACCTGAGGCATAGTAATAATGGGATGAGTGATATTTTAAACGCTGGCATTTTATCATTAATTTTAGTGTACCAGTACTGTGGAATTTGGTTTCTCTTTTTACTTTTAGATATTTGCTACTTTGCCCCTTAACTGGCAGACATTCTAGACCTAAGTAACTATTTTGGTGATTCACTCCTAAGTGTTTTGCCCGATTGACTACAATATAAAATGCAGCTGGACTATACATTCTCCTACTAGTGAATCTGAAGTTGCTAGTTAAAGGAACAACAACACCAAAACATGAGTAATGTTGCCCTGCACTGGTAAAACTGATTTGTTTGCTTCAGAAACACTACCAATGTTCATATAAACAAGCTGCTGAGTAGCAATGGTGGAAATTGAAAAAAGGCTATAGGCACAGGTTAAATAGTGGATAAGAGATAACGCCATTATGTTCTACAGAGCTTATTTGCTGTGTAACCTGAGCCTTTTCTCCTTTGAATAGCTGCCCCCATTGCTACACAGCAGCTCATTTATATAAACATTAGTAGTGTTTCTGAAGCAAACAGCAGTTTTACCAGTGCAGGACAACACTGCATTTATTACTTTAAAACACTATTTTTTTGATGTTACTGTTCCTTTAAAGAACAGTGGCCTCTTGAGTGTCAAACCCTTCTGCTCTTGACTTTTTATTAATTATTTAGCCCTTCAGACATTCCTCACTTGTATTTCCATTTGTATAAAAGGGGCAGACTACTACATCCAAATCTCTGCTGGTGGTCTCCCAGAAATTCAGGCCCATCTCAGATTTAAACTTACCCAGCAGCTAGAACACTGCCGTCAGTTGAAAAGGCACAGCAAAGACCTTTACTTAGAGGTGCAACTGCAACAGGATATGATCTATCAATTCTCCAGAACCTCACCAAACTACAGTAAAAAGATAAAAAGCAAGGTTAGCAAGAATTTTTAATATACAAAAATCATTCTGTTATTGGGCACTAGGTCTCAACTTCCCTGTGAGTTTACATTCTCTTTCTTTAATATACAGTAAAACATATTGACACAGGCAAATGATTTTATTAACACATCCTAAAAAAGATTTGCTGCCAACAATGTTCCCTCTAAGAAGCAAGTGCACAGTGATTCTGCTGCACACACAAACACAAAAAGCATTCATATTGTACTAATATCTAACAAACGGTAGCAAAAACAGATTGATCTGGTGTTTTTGTAATCAGTACATGATTAATGTTATTTTAAAGTATTTGAACAACACACTCTAAGGTGTCCACAACAGACAAATATGGTTGAAGAAGTACTGTTTATCTCCTATAATAGCCAATAAACAATACCAATAATGTAATGCATAAAGTAAAGCATTTCCCAAAGACAGATACCTCATAACTGAAAATATTTTGTTAACACTTCTGTTCAAGGGAAACCAAGTGGAAGGTAAGCTATTACAAGCCTATCTAGTTTCCCACTTACTTATCATCAGCAAGGCTTGCAACGTGTACGCCATCATGACTGAAAGAGACAGATTTCACCCAACGGCCATTATCTCCTCCTGCAAATATGGGTGTAGGTGGAGGGAATAAGTGCCTGAAATAAAACAAACCAATCAACTATTTAGGATTTTTATTATGGATAGCCCTTGCGCATATATATATTAATGTTTTACATCTGTAAAGAACTTATCGTCGCTTGTCTTAAACAACAATTATTTTTTTTACAAAGTGGCACACAGACACAAGGAACTGCAAATAAACAATGTCTAGTGTAGACATTCTCCTACACACAGACATAGAAAGGAACTCAACAGGTGTTGCCAAAAAGCACGAGTAAAAGGGTAGGACTTCAAGGTGTGCGTGGACCCGACATGTGGCAATGCGACTAAACGCATGCAGGTCCACGCGCACCATGAAGTCCTACCCTTAGGAGGAGAATGAGGTTCAAAACCAGACATACAATTGACAGCATGACATTAATTCCGTGTACAATTTTTTGAATATAGATAAACATTCTTACAAATTCAGAATGTGTATTAGAATAATATTTTTCAGCATGCTTGTTTGCAAATACATAAACTATATTTCCCTAAGCTTTTGCTAACCAGGTTATAATTGAGCAAATTCCCTAAGCGGCACAAATTTGCTAGCAACCGCTTCGCAACACTTCGCCAGGTGTAAATTCGCTAGGACCACGCTAATTCACTAAAATGCAAAGTTGCGTCCAGGGAGCAGAATGCGAAGTTGCGCTAGCATTACTTCGGCAAGCAAAGCGAAGTTGCGCTGGCGTTGGCTAATTTACATATGGCGGGAAGTGAAAGTTGAAGTAGGGGGAACCCAGGTACCAAAAAAAGTTTATAGTCTTTTGCAGGCTATCAACCTGAAAAAAGTAAAAGCCGCCAGTGTTATTGGGACAAGTCTGGCGAATTAAGTAACCTTCAGTAAAATCTGTATCTTAGTGAATTTGCGGGGTTACGTCTGTTCGCCAGAGTGAAAATTCGCCTGGCGTTAGAGTGCAAATCAACGCTAGCGCCTATCTTCTCTAATCGGCGAAGTTCCGAAATGACGTCACGCTGGCAAATTTTCGCTAGCGTTAGTCACTTCGCCCCTTAGGGAATCTGCCCCAATATCGGGTGACTAGAAAAGGTGGTAAAGAAATATACTTGTTTTGATTTACGGGGGGGAAAAAAATGGGAAAAACAAATCTACTCACCCAAATTCAAAAAGTATAGACCCAATATGGGGATCCCAGACATATACTCTGGTATCATGAGATGCAGTTGCCAACAAAGCTCCATCAGGGGAGAACTCGCAAGCAACCACATCATTGTAGTGCCCATCTAGCTTCCGGATCATGGTATATTTATCCATATCCCAAAGAAACACCTAAAAGGAAAAACAGAGCGGTTATAGACCATATAGTGATGGGCATGGGACATTAAATTAACTACTGTTATATTAAGGATCAGTTAGCAGATTATTTAACAATTACAGTCTATGCTCAGTGACATACCCAAATATATTAATAGGGCAATAATAAAAGCAAGCATGCAAAAAAATTAATTCAGATGCTGTTAAATGTTACTGCTATATACACAAGTTCTCTTAAATGCACAGTAAATAATAAATACAAAATGTTGGCTTGCTTTATACTATTTTAGTGAACAACAGGGTTGAGCAATAAACCCTTAGTTGTATAAAATAATATATAAAATGATTATATAAAGTATAATAAAGTTATCATTGTTACTCCAGTAGTACCCCCATTGAGAGAATAAGTTCCCTTGTTTACAATTGGCGAGTCACCAACTTGAGCCCAGGAAGAGAAACAGATACTGCAAGAAAAGAGAGAATTGACAGCCAAAAGAAGTCTTTTGGCAAACAAAATATACTAGCAGTTCATTATATAACACCTCAGTTTATGCGAGAAATGTGTCTCAATATGAATTTACAATGACACACTGAATCACATTTACAGAATTCACAGAATGCGCATAAGCGGAATACAAGCAAAATGCATAAATGTGATTTAGGATGTTTAGTAGAAGGAATTGCTATCTTACTAAATGCAAAACAACAACCTTGATACTTTCGGCAAGGGCTATATAGTCTATAGTTTCTAATTATAATATTCTTCCATTTTTATGGAAAATATTTAGCCAAGTGCTTTTATATAAAAACAAATAAAAACAAACAAATGAAAAAAAGAAAAGAAAGAAGAAGCAGAAAGTGGACATCAACCAGCACCTGCGTACGTACAGTACACCCTGCAGTCGTATGCAAGGTTACTTCGTCCTATGGCATTGGTCGTCCCCAGCCTGGTAGCCAGAGATGCCACTCTTTCTGCACAGCTAACACCACTGTGCGCCTTTGAATGGTGCCCATTTAACTCAATCACACCCATATTGCTGCCACCACCTGTGACAGGGAAAGCAAGAAGCTTATGGAAAACACACAGCCTACAATAGTACTGGTTAACAATCATGAGTGAAACTGCTACGTTGAAGAAAAATGTTGTAAAGTTATTATCAGTTTCATTCTATTGCCACAGTCCCTTGCATTACCAAGCTCCACCCCCACAAAAATATATAGGCTTAATAAGTTAAAACGGTGTTGCCAGTGCCTAGAATAAATGGGTTTCTAGGTTGCCAGTCAGCTATGAATTTTCACTGCAATTAATCTGCTCTATTTCCTTTAAAATATTTTGTTTTTATATACGATATTTGGTGCGTGTATGGTGGGAAAAAGAGCCGACAGATTTCATCAGATCGGTAGGCTCGTCGATCGGGCTGGATGGAAAATTTTGATCTGCATCCTTTGAAGGTACCTGAACATTGCCCATTGTTAGTGCTGAATCATCAGATACAAGTAGAATTCTATTGCTTCTATCTGTATATCGGACAATTCAGCTCTTCACGTGTGTTTTAAAACAAACAATCTTTCTTGGAAAGAAAGATCGTAATTGTTACATCTATGGCCACCTTTAGCCTGTATATCATAAAACGTATGGCATGTTCATATATCTAATAAGACAAGGGGATATCTTGCCCTTCATAAAGAAAATGAAAACAAAATGCAAATTTGAACTGACCATACACCTTTTTTACTCTAATAAATTCGAATATACTCACAACTCGAATGGGAGGTTATTTAAGTAAAAATGTGAACATCGAATAGTCCCGACCCGAAAATTCTAATTGAATTCTAATGTCAGGAAGGCAATTAACATATTCAAATGTCTCTGCCATTGATTGTAAATTAACTCGGTAGGTTTAAGGTGTCAAGTATTCTAATTAGAACAATTTCCATGGTCATGGTGTGATAAATCTCACATTCGAATTGAGGGTTAAAAATCAAAAACAATTTGAAAATTCAAATTTACTTGTCAGCCCTTAATAAATCTGCCCCATGAAGACCATCTGATCTGGCAAGGGCAATAAATGAGTGGATCTTTACCCATTTGCCACCCTTGGATCTTAATGCAGGCCTACAGAGACCCGAATCAAAGTTCAGACAATGTTCCTCACCCACAGATTTTGAAATATACAACATAATATATTGACCTCTAAACATGGGCCATAAGCTGCGGACTCTAAAGGGGTTGGGTCATCAGCTTTATTAGCCCTTGTAGTGCCAGCATTACTCTAGATGTTATTTTAGAACTGGAGGGTCTATATCGCTCACAAAGTTGGTGATAAAATGCTGCATTTTGAAGACGTTCCCCTGTGGAGACCAAACAATTTATGCACAAATTGTAAAGCCTAAAGAGGATTCCCTATGCACCCACAGTTTAACACCTAATTGGAATAACTCATCTTTTTTAAAACATGTGCACAAAGTATCATTTTGAAGTAAATTGCCTACGAGAAATTAGAGACGACAAGTGACCCTTTAAAGGAGAACTAAAGCTTAACTAAAAGAGTAGGCTAGAAATGTTTTACATTATGTTTTAGGCTTCTGTACCAGCCCAAGTCAACCACAGCCCTTTAGCAGGGAAGATCTGTGCCTTTCAAAGATGCCCCAGTAGCTCCCCATAACTACTGATATACCCAACCGGAATGCAGGCTCTATTAGCCCGCACCTTTGGTTGGGGATAAAATTTTTATCCAACAGGCGCCCTTTAAGGCAGGGCCTTGTCAAAGTGGAAGAAATGAAGGAGCAGTTTATTACAACTACAACTCCCACAGGCCACTGTGCTTTAAGCAGATTTGATGTTTCAAACAGGGCTGCTCCTGCCATGAGGCAAGGTGAGTTACTTATGGGCTTTAGCGGTCTTTCAAGATAGAGAAGTTGATCACACCACATAACTATTATGCATGTTGTATACAAGAATATATCTGTACTAGCCCTGTAGCATCATGCCCATCATTCCCCTAATTTAATTGTTCTTGAGTAATGGAATGAGCAATTAACTTGGTTTTAGTTTATTAAGCCTATAATAATTTTGCGACACATTGTCTTAGGTATAATCGTTTCAAATCTACTCAATCAACATGTAACTTTAGCTCAAGTAGCATCTAACAGGTGCAGCACCTGCACTGCTTTCAGTCTGTTCTTGTTACGTATTTCAAATATAATCTTATTATAATGTGGAATACAGATGGGATCAGTCAGTAAATAAAGAAAATGTGCATTTTTTAGAACCGTTACCTAAACACTAAAATATTGTATGTCTTTGAACACACTAGCATACAGACTGAGCAAAGCATACGGCGATAAGACCGAAAAAAAATGGATATTAATTCTGTGCCCACCAAAATAATGTCTGCAAATGGGACAAGCTTGCCAAAAGCAGTGCAAGTTATTAGAAGAACTGAAATTATAAAAGGCATCATTTTAACAAGTCCTGTCATGCATTTTATTTCTAATAATGCAAGGGGCTATAATGCTAAGGACACTGAGCAAAAGCTTCGATTAAATGATTGCAATGCTTATTTCCAATGATTCTGCATGACAAATACAAACAGAATAAGGAACTTTGACACCTACAGCTTTTCCAGCTCCGACAGAGCACACCATGGAGGAATCGGGAGAGAATGCGCAGCAGTAAACCCAGTTTTGGTGGCCCCTTAAGACTTTCATCATGTTTCCTTTAAAACACAAAGCAAAGATCAATTATAGTTACATTAGTATATATTTGAGAGGCATTTTATTTACTGTACTTACTGTAATCCCATAACAGCATGTACATGCTTTAATTGGTACTGGACAAATAGCAAAATCACTAGACCAAACTTAGGAGGCCACAGTTCTTTTTCTGGGCCAGAAATGTTGTCTTGGTTCTGGACGCAGGTTGTAAGATCTCTGGAACTAAAGGAGGCAGTATGCAGCAAACACCACATGGTCACACAGGTTCCAAACAGGCTGACACTCTATGAGTTTGTCAGAGCCCATGCACAATATTGCTGCCTTTCTATTCTTCCGCTCGAGAGAAAACCAGCAGAAAATACTAACGCACCATGCACTAGCAGTACATTTAACCCTGCCCAGGTAACTAGGTTACCGTACATCCAATGAAAAACGTTTTTTAGTATGTGCATGGCTAGGTTTAGATATTTAATGCACAGAACAAGAATTTGTTGTGTATATCTTTTAACTAATGATGCTTGAAAGTTTTGGTGGATTGTTGGAACACAGAGTATTTCTTTAAAACATGATATAGTAAAGTGCCATCTACACAAAGGATATGTTTTGACAACCCTGCTTTTTTGTGACATCAGAACCAAATCACTTTAGCAGTTTTGATGCTTTCCAGCTTTCAAATGGGCTGACCCCATCTAAAAACAAATTCTCTGTTAGTACTACTTTATATTACTCAGGTGGTCTCCTATTTATAGTCCAGTCTCTTATTCATATCAATTGCTATGGCAACCAGACTGCTAAAATTGCAAACTGGAGAGGTGCTGAATAAAAAGCTAAATAACTCAAAAACCATAAATACCATAAAAAAAAAAAAAAAAAAGGAAACTAACTGCAAATTGTCTCAGAACATCCCTCTCTACTAAAAGTTAACTAAAGGGTGAACAACGCCTTTAAGAATAATAAGCTGATGTAATTTTAATGCAGAAGATCATAAATACCATCTCAACTCTGAACATTTTTAGCAGAGTTGCACCTGATTCACCAAAGCAAACAGTTTGCATTTTGATGCATTGGACACCAACTGTGCCAAGTACAACTCACCATCACTGCCACAATTATGTCTGATTAAAAAAAGACAAAAAACCATGGCGAATAGTGCCTGACATTGCATACTGCACGTGTTAATAAATTAACCTTATCTACTTTTCTAGGTTGAGACTGCACCAATTAATAAAGAAAGATGGCAAAGTAATAGCATCACAAGAGTTTATAGGAAGAAAACAGGTGATTCTCCATTTAGGGCTAAAGACTTTGGTACGGTATGTGATCCAAACTTAAGGGTAAGGGCACACGAGCAGATTTGTGAAGTTTAGTTGCGAAGGCGACAAATTGCATCTTCTTCGGGGAGGCAATCTGCCTGATTTGCCTTCCCGATGGCTATAATGAGAGTTTGCCAGAGGGATGGCGCTCGCGGTGCTTCGTTTAAGTTGCCTCACGAGGAAACATCGGATGACTTCGGAAAACAAATCGCCGCGAGTGCCATCTTGCTGGGATTTCTCATTGTAGCCGGCGGGAAAGTAGGGGAAGGCAGATCGGAGAGATTGTCGTCCTGAAGAAGAGGCGATTTGTCGCCTGGGCGACTAATCTCCCCAAATCTGCCTGTGTGCCATTACCCTAAAAGAAACATACTCAAATGACTTGAAATGGTGCAAATACAGTTGGCAGATGACATTTTGATTACTTGTGTGTAGATTTTCTTTGTTCCTTTTATATGCAGATACTGGTAATCCTAAAAACATACCATCATCCTTAAGGTCCCAGACCCTGAGAGTTTTGTCTCTTGAAGCAGAAACAAGAATAAGGCTTCCATCTGGAGCAAAAGTCAAGTCTCTGACAACTTCAGTATGATCCATTAAATTAAGGAGGAGCTTTCCTACAGAAAATAACAATTTATAAATAATTTTATAAATGTATTATCACTCCATTTACAGGCACCATAGTCTGAAAACCAGAGAACAGTAAATGAACAGTAATGCAAAAATTGTTTAAATATACAAATAAGTGATTAGCATATCATGTATTGTTGCCTGCACTGAAACAAGTAGTGCGTTTGCATCAAAGACTACTATAGCTTATATAACCAAGGCTGCTGTGTAGCCATGGGGTAGCTTTGTAAATTGAAATAAGGCTAAATGGCACAGATGATATGGCGGATAACAAGTTAAGTTCTGTAAAACACTATTGTATTAGGTAACCTGTGCCTTTTTTTTTTTTTCCAGCTTCAATGCCTCCCCCATGGTTAGACCACAGTATGTAAATAACTAAGCTCCCTCTGAACATTAATCTGTGCTTTAGTTGTAAACATATATTAGATAAAGTGAAAGAAGCAGTCTAACCACAACCTTCCAGTTTATTCAGCAACAATTAAAAGTGAGAGGCATAAAACTAGATATTTAGTAGGCAGCAGAAAGCAAACTGTTGAATATTGCATTGGGCTCAATAGGTCAAAAATACTTTGAAAATCATAGGAAACTGTCAATTGCGGCTTCTATTGACTAGAATGAGAAATGACAAAGTAGGATAGTTTAAGGTGTTTCCCATGACAGCCAATCACAGTCACAGCCACAGGTTAGTTACATTATTTGCCTTTGGATGCCATTGGGTTATCAGGCCGATTAGTTTGCAAACATGCAGTACAGAAGTTTATCAAGAAACTTTTATAAGCCATGTAACTGAACAGCAAACATACAGCTCAAACATTTGCGTACACTATTGTATAAGTCGGGTACACAGAGCATAGTTAAGAAAAGGCATAGTCAGCTAGTATACAAGAGAACAAATCATCCAATGTAGATGTAGAGAGGGGGAAAAAAATATATATATATATATATATATATATATATATATATATATATATATATATATATATATATATATATATATATATATATATATATATATATATATAAATAAAATACACAAAAGCCATGAATATCCTGTAAATTATATCCTTATAAACGGTGAGTTCTGATGTCATTTCTGTCACATGACTCACTGAAATTTGTGTATTATAATAAATAAAGTACCCCCAGTTGTAAAATATGAGGATATTAGAAGTTACCTCGGAGTTCCATGACCTGTATAAAAACACTCGGCCTTCGGCCTCGTGTTTTTATATAGTCATGAAACTCCACGCTAACTTATAATATCCTTATATTTTACAAGAGGGGCTACTTTATTCACTATATATTCTCCAAAAAAGAACCAGCAACACCGGGATATTTTCAAAATCAAATAAGTGTGTATTTAGTGAAGCATGTCTTATATACATATATACACATACACACACTAGTGAGAAATGCTGTAGGACACAGAGAAAACATATCTGCCCTTATAACTTGGCCAGCACTACATACCACCAACTAAAAGATGCAACCTTTGTACTTACAACAGACACATGAACAAGCAAGTCAAAATTTACCATGTGTTTTTAAAGTGATACAGACATAGTACTATGAATAATAGGAATAGTGTCCATATCACTACAAAGGAAAACCCCAGGTAGATTTCAGTACTATTGAGATTTTTAGTCCAACCTGAATGAAGATTATACCACCACCACCGCTCAGCATAACGGACAGGTTCCTTGGTAGTGGTATGGACATGATTCCTGATATTTAGAAGAAAGGGACAATTTTATAGGAGGGATTGGCATGTCTATGTGCAATGCCAGCCCATGGGCTAAAATGCTCTAAACCTATGAAGGATCAGCCAGAATATGGCAACCTTAACCGACCAAAATAGGTAGATATGTCAGTCAGACCAAGTAATTTACCACTGATTACAGCAATTAACACCGACTAGCCAATGATTTACAGATCCCCCTTCAAGGAAATGCAGCATCATGTGTCTGCACTCTATAATATATTGAATAATATTTATATACACATCTAATAAATCTAAATTTGTGCACTACAATACCTTAAAGTGTGCATCCAAACAAAATTAAAGGTAGCAATGTCACTGCCACCTACCATTTAAAGGACCAGTAACATCAAAAAGTGTAATTTTTCTTCTTTACATTTCTGTCCATCTAGCATATATATGTAAACTGTTTTATACAAGAAAACATTTTAGTGTATAGACCTTGTTTATCTTGTAAGATAAGATGTGTAAGAACAAAATACATTGTGCTCTACACAACTAATGTTTTACCTGCTGTGTAAACATAGCCTTTGTTTGCCCTATTTATCATGAATTACTGCCCCGAGGCTACACAGTTGCTTATTTATATGAACTACATTCGGGTTTCTGAAGCAAATAATTTTTTTTATTTACACACACAAATTTTTTTGGTGTTACATTTAACAAATTGTATTAATATAGAATGGGAAGAAGGGGGGGGGACTACAATAAATCAAGTCTTAAAATAACAGGCTTCTGCACCATAACATGACCTAAAAAAAAAATCGTTGTACCTGTGTAAACATCCCAAATTTTTATGCGCCCATTGCTCAACCCTGTTGCAAGGAGAAGTTGATCTTGACCAAACTTGAAGCGGTGCCATTCTATATTCACGCATCGGCTTTGTTTTTCTGGTACAGAGGATCCAAATGCAAGGCTCCAGACAATATCTCCACAGTCTATAGTGTGCTCAATTGGCTTGTTTTTCTGACCAAGATCACTGTTCTGCCTGGATAATTTTCCATTTGTTAGATTAACACCATCCTTTGTGCTGCACGCAGTGCTGAAAATTTAAACAAATATCACAATGTTTGATACAGTTTTGAAGATAGCAAAATGGCACCTCTTACACACAAATGCATATGCTGAAACATTTTTTTTAATGGTTGACAAAAAAAATTTGGCAGAATGCAGTATAAAGCTGGTCACATACTAGTATGGTTTGGCCAGTTTCAGTCGAATTGCCCAATAACACTTCATGAGTGTTTTGGCATCAGCCTGGTATACACTGAATTGTCAAGGGAGTATCAACCTGGAGGTAACATGGACAATATCCCACTCATGCTTTTGGCTGTAGCTTTTGCAAAGTGGAAACGGTTCAGTGACCACTTCCGAGTGGAAAAAAGATTGTGAATGTTCCAGTTTGCACCAGTGTGCAGTGTATGTAATAAAACTTCTTACTGAAAAAATAGTTTGCTTCAAATAGATTAAGCCATCTGCAAGCATGCCTTAAAAGTGTGTCATTGATATTTGCAATGCAATAACAGTCTAATGAAATACATAACACAGCAAAATGCGAATTAGAATTCATTTTTTTTCCGCTTGAGACTTTACTGACATTTCCACCTTTGAAATTTAAACCAGTGTGCATGGGTAAAATGTAATGGAGAGGGTCATATGAGAGAAAGTAAGAAATAAAGAGCCATCTGATTTATGTACTTCTACCAGTCAGGTGTCTTGTGACCTAGCTTCTCAGTCCCACATGACTCACATATTTACATGCACCATAAATCATTCTACTCTCTTTGAATTAAATACGCAACTACATCTGAAAGTGAACTTTCAGACTTGTATTCTATGGATCTTTATGCATTTCAGCAGATGATTTTACAAGTAAAAACTTTACTTACAAATTCTTAAGGCAACGAGACCAGGGCACCAGTTTCACAATACGATGACCTTGCGACCAAGCAAAATAGGAACCATCAGGAGCAAAAGCCACTGTCCAGTTTTCACGGCCATATTTTTGTTCAAACGGAGAAGTCGGCGTTATGAGTTCCCCAATGGTCCGTGATCTTGCTGATATAAAAAAGTATTTTTTGCAAAATTTAGTGTCAATGAAACAAACACAAAATAACATTTAGATTACTTGTCAAATATTTATCGAAATATATTCCCTTTTGCAATTATTTACCATCACAAGAATACTGA
This sequence comes from Xenopus laevis, assembly GCF_017654675.1. Taxonomy (NCBI): domain Eukaryota; kingdom Metazoa; phylum Chordata; class Amphibia; order Anura; family Pipidae; genus Xenopus; species Xenopus laevis. The sequence continues at coordinate 107,853,355 of NC_054373.1, forward strand.
AAATATGTCTTAGAATATCTAATGAACTGGAATCTGCTGCCCAATTCAACACACTGCATTTTGTGACGAAATGGACATGTGTTATATGCATTTTAATAAACTACCCAACCTCTATTAATGCTTAAAATGTATGCATAGCATTAAGATGTTCCACTAGATTTACAGTTTTAGGACACAAACAAAAAAAAAAACTGCAGTAACTGTATGGGGCAGGGCACACATACATATTCATGGAGATTAGTCGCCAGTGACAAATCTCCTTTTTTTCGGTGCAACTAATCTCCCCAACCTGCCTCCCCTGCTAAAATGTAAATCACTGGCGGGATGGCACTCAAAACTTAAGTTTTCTTAAGTCGTCCAAAGTTGCCTCACGAGGAAAAATTACACTTCAATATTAGAAAAACTGTGACACATAGAAAATAGAAAGTCATTAGAAAAAGTCGTTATTTCTGGGGATCTATCTGAAACCAACTAGTTGTTTGAAGGTGAACCAACCCATTTAATATACAAGATGTTTTAGATTTTCTCATTGCTTTTGATTTATGTAGTTTAGATTTGATTTTGTTTTAGAATTACCAAAGGATATGGTTTATATTTTTGAGCTGTCAGTGATAAAATTAAAGATTTTTAAAGTAATCAACAGATAATATACTGTTGCTCTCCACTGGTAAAAGCTGTGTGTTTGCTTCAGAAAGACTACTATAGTTTATATTAATAAGCTGCTGTGTAGCCATGGCAGAAGCCATTCAAGCTGGAAAAAAGGAGGAAAGGCACAGAATACATATTAGATAAACCCAGTCCAATAGAATGGTGTTTTATCTATTTTCTGCTATGTAACCTATGCATTTTCTCCTTTTTTTCCCCAGCAGCTTGAATGGATGCCCCCATGGCTACACAGCAGCTTGTTTATATAAACTATAGTGGTCTTTCTAAAGCAAAAATACAGCTTTTACCAGTGCAATTACTTTGATACACTTTCAGTTTTGGATTTTCAATGCCCTGTATTAAAGGGGTTGTTCACCTTCCAAACACTTTTTTTTCAGATTGCTCCCGAGAAATAAAGACTTTTTTCAAATACTTTCCATTATTTATTTTTTACCGTTTTTTTTTTTTTCAAAATCTAAGTTTAGTTTAGTTTTCCTGTTTCTGGTGTTTAAGTCTAGCAGTTTAGCAATTCAGGCGCACTCTAAATTGTTACAATTTTGCAACATTTAGTTGATATATTTCTCAGCAACATCTCTGGAATATTAGCAACTATTGTATCAATTCTAGCTGCCTGTAACGAAACTCAGGGACTCTGATTAGCAGGGACAAAGATAAGAAATGTATCAACTAAATGTATATTAATTTAGAACAGTTAACAGGGTTGGCAACTCCCCCTCACAGAGCTGCTTTAGAAACTGAAAAATGACATTTTACACTTCAGTATTAGAAAAACAGTGACACATAGAAAATAGAAAGTAAATGGAAATAGTCGCTATTTCTGGTGAACTATCTGTAAACAAGTAGTTGTTTGAAGGTGAACAACCGCTTTAAAGAACCAGTAACACCAAAAAATTAAAGTGTTTTAAAGTAATGAAAATAATGTAATGTTGCCCTGCACTGGTAAAACTGATGTGTTCGCTTCAGAAACACTACTATAGTTCATATAAACAAGCTGCTGAGTAGCAATGGCGGAAATTAAAAAAAGGCTATATGGCACAGGATAAGTAATGGATAAAGATGACTATGTTCTACAGAGCTTATCTGATATCTGTTGTGTAACCTGAGCCTTTCTACTTTGAATGGCTGCCCCCATTGCTACACAGCAGCTTATTTATATAAATAATAGTAGTGTTTCTGAAGCACACACGCCAGTTTTACCAGTGCAGGGCAACACTGCAGTATATTTTTATTACTTTAAAACTATTTCATTTTTTGATGTTACTGGTCCTTTAATAGCAAACTGGCAAACATTTTACATCCATACATATGGCAAATGGTGGCCCTAACAAGGATCACTACCATGAGAGTGTAAGCTCTAGTGAACTTAACACCAGGAAAGGTCAATATCTCTAAGTAACCTGTATGTTTTATGTATAAACATGACCAACTGTAAAGCAATGAGGAATATGCACTACAATACTACACTCGCATAGACGTGTGTACTAAACAATACAGTTTTAAATTTATGTTTATATATACATACATACACACAGGACTAATGTTTGGAAAATTACTGCAAAGAAAATGATGTTCCATTTCCAACAAACACAACATTGGCAGAAGCTTATTTCATTGGATTGCGCGGAGAGGGTGGTGCTGTGGGATGGGTGTGCATGCCATAGTGTGCGTGTCATATGGGGGATGGGGGATGGGAGAAAAGGGGGTGGGCCGGGGGAAGGGAACAAATTAAGTGGTCTGGTTGGACGAGTGTCAAGCAGCAGACATGGGTGAAATGAATTCCACACACATACAAGAGGGGGGAGGGGAGAACTGATGAAATGTGCAGACATGAGAAACACAACACATGCAATGGCAGCCGCAAGGCTGAATTTATAACATTTCTGCAATACAGTTTAGTCTTAAACTAAAGAATAAACACAACACAGATGGGTTCACTCCACATAATTGAACTAGATCATAAATATAAATAAGGATAGCCCAGCCTGCAATAGCTGACAAACTGCTATTTATGATCTTGAGTCAAAACAGTCCTCTGCTACAGAAATGCATACGATATACATACTGTATGCACAATCCCTTTATAGAGATTCAAAATAGGTTATTGTTTCGGGTTTCTGTGCTGTGACAATTGTATAGATGACACGAGGTTTTGCGCATAAGCATCCCAGCCATATACGTATATATGTGGATTATCAAACCCATTAAAAATAATGAGGGACGAGTTTTCAAGTGCACTAGTTGTATGTATAGTATTGTGGTACAGGCAACACTGGCACATGTCCCACGTTATCTACAACCCTTCCTAGAACACACAAACTGTGTGCCCTACTGTATTTGGCACACTGAGACAATAATGAATGGGATTCGCTACATTTACTACAGTCCCCCACTCACTGTAACGCAGCGCATAATTACTTACCTATTTCATTTTCGTTTACAAAGTCGGGAAAGCTTGCCATCTAAATAGAAACCAGACGTCAAGTGTAGAAGGTCTCACGCGAACTATGGCTAATGGGGGAGTTCAAAATATGCGCTAAATCCCAGTTACAAAGAACAACGCTGTACAATAAGCAAGCTTCCTTCCCACCACGCTAGCACATATGCAACTGAGCTCAAAATGGCTGGCACAGTCAGGAAAACCAGGGGAATGGGGAGGGCCGCTTACGTCAACGGAGACTGGGTGTCGGCTGCTCTCTGGGGAACCTGGAATGATAGCGGCCATCTTGGAAACGGGCACCGCATAGCGTTATAGTGATGATGATATACAATCATAGTTAATGCTCAAATAAGTATGTTGCTATACATTAATATCTATGTGACGTGCTTTAAATAGGGCAATAAATGTGAGTGCATGCAGCTCTCACGCTGAGCTGTTCCCAACACGTTCACCCAACAAATTAGTCGTGTGTTGAACTGGAATATGGGAGGTCACTGGCAGAGCTCTGAGGAAAGAGCAATACAAAGAATAACATTTCTGTAAGCCTATGTGGCAACAGAACTTCTTAAAGCAGTTTCCAATCCAACTTTTTTTTTAATAAGGAAAGAAAAAGTTATTATCAATACTATTTAGCTGGTGAGAAGTTAAGCAGCAGGTCAGTTCTTCTTCAGTCAAAGTTGGAACCATAAATAGCCATATACCATTTTTAACAGCTACACCACGCAGAAATGTAAAAAACGACTGTTTATATGCAAGAAAATATAGGACATATTTAGTAAAAATCAGAGACAAACATCCCCAATGATGTTGCCAACCAATGAGATCTTTAATTTAGTTTTCTAACTTGTAGGTGACCATTCAAATCTGATTGTTAATTGGTTTCTATGGGTAACATCAGTGGTGATGTTTTTTCAGATGTTACTACTAAATCTGCCCTTCTGCATATGAGGGCCTTAACTATACAATTGTAGATAAAAGCTATGGATTCAGTCCCTTCTGAGAGAGTCGGCAGCCAGGCTGTTTGCCTGTGTATGGGCCATTCTGACTGACCAAATGATCTTTGGCCAGATATCTATTGGGCAGGTTTGAAAGTCCTATTAGGAGAGGACCACATTGCCGAGCTGTCAACTTTGAAGGAGTGGTCACAGGGTTTGTGACGTAAGCAGAAGTGATGTCACACGCGTGCGTAGAACCTCTCCTGAGGTCACAGAAACAGCGACGCTCATGTGCACATCAGCCAAAATTGACAGAAATAGGGGGAATGCATTAAATAGACAGGGAATGCAGTTTAAAATCAGGGGAGTTGACAGCTCTGACATTGGTATGCTAATGCTACCCTTTCCTAACAGGTCTCTGTAGTTTGTAGTTGCCACGTTTATTTAAAGGAGCTTTTTGGAAAAGCACTGAAAAGAAAAAAATTAAGGTGAGCTGGTGGGATGCAGTGTTTCCGAGGCAATGTAAGGAAACTGTTAATATGAGACAAGATTCATGAATTACACCTTTCCTGTCCTTTAAAGCCATTTTTCCTTTCCCAGGTTCTGCAGGCAAATGAAGCTTGATGCAAGATTTGTGTTTAATAGGATAATTAACAATACAAGGAGGTGTCTTCAGTGAAATCCTCCTGCTGGAGGCTGTAAAACAATTGCTCTGGATTCTGGAAGGACAGTACAGCATCACTGAACCCTAAGCTGCTTTATTGCTTCCTGCGCTGGTAACAGATCACTGAGAGGGACACAGTATTTGCAATATGGTACATGAAATTACTGGATTGAGTTGCCCTTATATTGGCCTAAGGCACTAAAAAAGCAGGTTTCCTTGGTATTCATACTACCAGTGGACCAATCTGTTCTGATGTCTGAAAAAATACATTTATATTTGAATATCCTGTGTGAAATTGAAAAGTCCCTTGTTTGTGGAAGGCCTGCTGAGAATAAAATTTAGGTGAATACCTGCCTGAAGTTACACTGTGTCATTGTCTTTTCCTATGACAACGATATTACAACTGCTGACTTTTGAGTAAATCTTTACACAATGTATAATTATATAAATACACACACACAATAATATTTATTAATTATATTATGACATATATATTTACTTTTTCTTTGCTACAAAGCATCATATTCATCGGCCTGCCAATTTTCAGGAATTCGCCATCGAGTTTGTAGAAAGGCAATCCACTTGTAAATGTATTTACTCTGTAGAGACTGAAAAAAGTGTCTTTCCACACATCCTGCTCACACCTATTTGCTTTGAATGTTGGATGGTATTTAAACACTGACATAGAAACTAATGCAAACAAATGAAGGTTCTGCAATTTTACTCCCCTTATGTAAAAAAAGACACAAAGCTTGCTCTGGCAGTAACCCATAGCAACCAATAAGGTGTTTGCTTTTAAATAGGTGACCAGTAAATGCTAACTGCTGTTTGGTTTTTATAGGTGACTAGACTTGTTGCAAACTTTGAACTTTTTGTTACATAACTTTCTGGAGCTCATTTCCAAACAATGGGCACATTTACACCACATTTCTGATTCTTTGTTCAAACTACAGCAGGCTGATTGGTTTCTATTGGTTACTGCTCATGTATAATTTGCTTGTTTGCGTGTTTATAAATGAGCCCCACTGTCTACTATTTCACACATTCTTATACCCCCTGCTTCCTCATCCATTTATTACTAATTATCGTTTCCTATAGCCTGCATTTAAATAGTACACATTACCTTGCTCATAATTCCCTCCATGTTTTGTGCTTTTCCTTGTCTTTTTTTCTGTGCGGATTTTAGACACTTTCTTTGACTAAGTCAAATATTCCATTCACAGTATGCTGTTAATCCCCAAAATACAATTAGATAATGGAAGTAAATGTAATTTATATGTTATTCATGTGATGTGTTGAATAAAACTACTTTCATAATATTGGCAAACAATATGGTATGAAGGACAATGTATATTTCCATAGCAGTCACAAGTCAGACTGAGGAGCAACAATGTGAAATATGAATACAGAATAAAGGCAATGATCTAAACCACAAGATGATCTTAGATTAAACATTCAATGGTTTTAGAGCTATTTGTAAATGCAGTTGCTATTGCAAGCAACATTCGTCTGCCGTTTCTGCACTACTAGTTCTATCTTGAGAAACTATGGCAGACTGCAGTTCTCAAAGTGTCTTGCTTGATTTTGCAACATTGTGGCTTCTGCAACATTGGGCCTCATTTCTAAACACTAAGAAAATTGTAACTAGTCAGTCACCCATGACAACCAATTAAATGTTCAACCTACTTCTGGCTGGAAAAATGAGCCACTGAATGGTTGCTATGGGTTACTGCCCATGTGAAAATTTACCCAGTGTTTATAAATGAGCCCTATTGTTTTAAAAGTCTAAACCACCAGGGAAGGAAATCGAAATGGACAGACAGATACAGAACCATTGATCAACTTGAATTCATGTATAGCATTCTGATCTAAGCTATACTTTCATTATTCTTTTTAAGTTTCCATCCCTTTAATAACAGTGCGAATTTGCCAATATGAGTTAACAGGAAAATCCTGTTGGCGTTTTGATTTGGTGTGCCTTGTTTGTAAGTGAAAAGAACTTGAGGTGATGTTAGGAATGATTTTCATAAGAGGGAGAATGTGTGGGAGTAAAATGGTAATTTACGTAACACAGTTGTAGATTTTGAAAGACTGCAGCTGAGATTGGCACTGACTGGTACAGAAATAAATCAAAATATTAAGTCTTGTAAAATGCAAGTTAAATATCTGATGCATGCAATTCTTTTTGTAAGTGCTATAGCTGAACAGACTTGTGCATTTGTAACTTTCTGCTTATAGGTAACTGGCAAGCTTTTGTCCTTTAGATGGGCAGAATACAGACACATTACATTTTCAGATAATTTAGAGTTTAATTACAATGAAAACAATGTTACAATGTGTAAATTCCACATTTATCATAATGGCCATGAATGTTTGTATATGGAAATTGTGCTGAGTAAGAAGCTGGGATTTAAGTGATGGTCCAATTATGATGTTCAAACCTGCTCAAAAGAGTTGCAAATGTAATTTTCTGACATCAAAAATGTGATAACAATTGAGAACAATTAGTAATATTTTGTTGCAGGTCTTTTGGCTATCTTCTAAAGGTATTTCTGACTTTGCTTACATAATCCTCCTTGCAAAAATGGCATTATTCTCTGTAATCCCCACAATGTATTCCTATCTTTTACCAAAACCCTTCTCTCCTACAATACTTATAACAATAATCCACATAGGGATAGGAGCAGAGTGCTGCTGAAAGTGTTTGAATGTGGCTAAGACCAGTCAGTAGCAATACCACATAGCAATACACACAGGGCCGGAACTAGGGGTAGCCAACAAGAGGCATGTGCGTAGGGCGCAAAGCTTGGGGGCGCCAGGCACTTTCCTCATATGCAGCCTACCCCTAGTCCGGCAAGTGTAACCACACTGAAAAGTGGGCGCGCTCTGTAAAGTCGAAATGCCATTGCGCACGCGCGCCCTCGGTTGCGCACGGTTACGCACAAATACGCACGTGCGTCCTCGGTTACGCACGCGCGTTCTCGGTTGCGCACGCGCGTCCCCGGTTACGCATGATAACGCACGCGCGTCCTCGATTGCGCACGGTTATGCACGCGAGTCCTCGGTTGCGCGCCCGTGCGCACAGCTGCGGCGTTGACGCAAGTTGCCAACTGCCAGCTGGGTTGCCATTCTCATATTAAGCGCACAGTTATTTGAAGTTTTTCTAAAGTCCTGATATGTTATTCATGTGATGTGTTGAATAAAACTTAACTACTTTCAAAATATTGGCAAAAATGTCCTTGTTTTAAGTGATGTGAAGGACAATGTATATTTCCATAGCAGTCACAAGTCAGACTGAGGAGCAGCAATGTGAAATATGAATACAGAATAAAGGCAATGTTGTTTTGACCTAAACCACAAGATGTTCTGTGTTACTTAGATCAGAAAGGCTGGGGCCTAAGCCTCTTGCACAATAAACAAGACTTTAAGAAAAATTAGTTAATAGAAAATTGTAATGCAGAACTGTCCCACAAGGTGGTTCGCTAAGTCTGATATGACAGTAATAAAATATACTGTAGATACATTTTTTGCACATAATAATAAAAACAAAACATCATAAATACACAAACTGGTGCTGTAACTGTTAGTAACTGAAATATAAAAAAGTGATATAAAATTTGTTTTCTTCCAGAATGGGTAATTTGGAGCTTTAAAATGCCTCCTTACTCTCAGTCACATTATTTGCCTGCTCTGAGATTTAAAAACTATCTTTAGCCAAAAAAAAATAAATTCTCTATATTGAGAAAATGAGAGCAGAAACAAAAAAAAACAGTTTTTTCGCATTAGTGAAAGTCACATGATTTTGAAAATGGATTTCACTGAAGATTTTATATTTTTAAAAAGTTAGTAGCAATCCATTAAAACAATATATTGGGTAGAATGAAAGTTGCTTACACTTTAAAACTGACACACAGGGCTAGGGGTCCACTCTTATTCACTCCCTTTCACTCCTTTGTGTATCTGTACTGATATTCATTTTTGGGAATTAATTTTTTGAATGGCACAGTTGTGGAAACATATAGAAAAAATATGTCTAGAACAAGTGTATATTGCCACTTTCATGGATATTTTTAAAATTTATGACAATGCTTTTTTCAAGATTATTTCAATGTTTTCTGTATATTTTAAATTTCAATTTAGTACAATAGTAATCTTGGGGTGTGTTGCTCACTATACTTTTTACCTTATAAAAATGCAACATCAAAGCATCCAAGTTAAAAATGTGCATCCATGTAAAAAAACTGACAAATGGACATAAAATGACCCATGTGCCATTACCCTTAAACCGTTACAGGTATACTAAAGGACAGATTTATCAAAATGTGAGTTTAGAGCATAATAAATAAAAACTCAACCAGGGTCTATTCCACTATTTAATAACTACAGTTCTAAAAATCCCATAGGAATAAATAGAACGTGGGCAAGTTTTTATTTAATAAGCTCTAAACTCACACTTTGATAAATCTGCCCCTAAGAGTATTTAAAAAATCATAGCCTTATCATCGATCTCCACAACCTAATGTCTTGGTGTATGGAGGTGGATATTGTGGATTATTGGCAGTATAGCCACTTAGGGGGTTATTAATCAAACGTCGAGTTGTGTTTTTTTCTGAAAAATTCAAATTTTCAAAGGAAGCTTCAGTAAAAACTACCCTTGAAAAAAAGATTTATTATGCCCTGAAGCAATACTCCAGCTAAAACCTGTTGAGGTTATGTAGAAATCAATGGCAGAGGTCCCTTGAATCCTTTGAAGATGTTTTTAGCCTTTATGGTTTTCAGGTTTTTTTCAGTGGTTAGCGCTCGAGTTACATTCGAGTTTTTCATAAATAAGCAAACATTCAAGTTGTAAGTTTATTCGTGGTTTACTCGACCTTTGATAAATAACCCCCTTAATCTTCCAGTGCTTAAGTGTTTGTAAGTGTGGTGCCCACGTTACCCATATAAAAGAGTGCTACCTTCTGTGAGTCTTGGGCCTAGAAGTTTGACCAGTTGTACGGCTAAATATTGGAAGTTCTGATACACATTGCATTGTCATCCCCAGCATATAGGGTCCTTAGGATGACATGGATTACATTTTTTAAATACTGCCAGCAGAGCTTGTAATAAATTATTATTCCATTAAAGGACCAGTAACATCAAAAAGGTAACCTGTGATTTGTATTTGGTGGAGAGAAGCAGGACACTCCTATTTGCTACTTTGAGGAGTTAAATGCACCCAGGCTGATGTTGTGCCTGTAAGTTGAGCTGCACAAAGGAATGGATAGGAGCAGATCTGTTTCTCTCTGCTTGCATACAAAATGCAGGCGGAGAGAAGAAGCAGGCATATGTCCAGTGTGCACTTATCCTAAAGCTTTGTTTGTTTGTTTTTTTGCAGGCTGAGAGAAGCAGATCCACTCTGGGCCCCAGCTCCATTGACTTGCACTGTTTCCACTTGCATGCAGGCTCATGCAGCGGAGTGGAACTAGGGTTGCCACCCTGCCTGTATTTTACTGGCCTACCAGGTAAAATACCAGCCAAGGCCGGGGCCGGTATTACAAATTTACCGGCAATGTAGTAGCCTGTAAATTTGTGTTACACTTAAAGGAGAAACAAACACTTTACCAAAAAAAAAAACTACCCCCCCATGTAGACCCCCCCTCCCTCCTCCCCCCAGCCTAGCTGCCCCCCGGGGAAACCCCTAACTGTTTACTTATCCCTCGGTGCAGAGTCACAGCATCGGAGTTCACCGCAGCCATCTTCTGGATCTTCGGTGCAGTTGGAGCAATTTACCAGTTTGCCAGATGGACAGAAATTGCCAAAGCACCAGAGGAAGACACGAAGACCAGGAAGATGGCTGCAGTGAACTCCGATGCTGTGACTCTGCACCGAGGGGTAAGTAAAAAGTTAGGGGCTATGCTGGGGGAGGAGGGAGGGGGGTCTACATGGGGTGGGGGGGTAGGGATTTTTTCGGTAAAGGTAAAGCTCCTGGCCCACACCCCCAATCTGCCCAGAATCTTCTGGAAATGTACACTTTTGCTTCCTTTTCTCTTATCTGATCCTCTTTGAGGCACCCATCATATCATGGCCCTGCCTACTTTCATCATCACCCTGTCCATTTGACGTCATGCCCCCCCCCGAGGGCCGGTAAATTAGATCTGAAACATGGCAACCCTAAGCAGAATGGAGGTCGGCTCTAAAAGTGAAAGCACACATTTTTTGGCCCAACCTCCGGGTGTACCTGCACGCAAGCAAAAATTGCACTTTTCAGTGCAGATCAACAGAGCTGGGTCACCAACCTGAAAATAAGGCTCTATGATACATGTTTAAATAGCAGCTAACAGATAAACTAGGTGTAAAAACTAATTCATGTATCTCTACAGAACTATAGAATGAAAACCTCTCTCATATAACAGATACAAACCGTTTGAGTTTGTGAGATTTTTTTCTACCTCGAATAAATTAAACTCAAATATTTGCTTACTCGAATGAATGCAATCAGGGGGGGAAACTGGAATACTCAAATTGAAAAAAAAATCGTATTGATCAAACTTTTCAATTGCAAACCACCGAAAAAACCTGAACATCATGAAGGCTAAAAACATCTTCAAATGGTTCAAGGGACCTCTGCTATTGACTTCTACATGACCTCAACAGGTTTTAGCTGGAGTATTTTCAGATTCTGATGTTTTGCAGCTTCATGGATAATAAATCTCGAAAAATTTGAGGTTTTTTTTATCCCCAAAATTTGAGTTTTTACTGAAACTACCCTCGAAAAACATTTTCACTTTATGATATAACTGGTCTCTGAATACCTTTGAATGCCTTGAATAGACTGCTTTTAGATTATAGCATTATATGATGTATCATTATATGATATACATGATAGGTCACGGGTAATTACCTACTATAAAAGCTGATCTAATCTTATCTAAATTTAGTTGTAAAGATCCAAACCAACCTATCTGAACCATAATATGTAAACAGTTAAACATTCAACTAAAGATCTTTAACAAAGGTGTAGGTTTATCTTTTTTTTTGTCCATCTTCGCTGGAATTATATTATTTCTACCCTAATATTGTACACATTTGCAGCATTGTGGTACTAGGGAAATTTTAAAAAGAAAGAAGAGAAGGAAGCTGGTCAATCCGTGGTGCTCTCTGGAAAAAAACCCGGACCGGTGCAGTTTTCTGCTGATAGGAGCATCAGCCTGGGATTTCAGGTAAGTATATACAATTACTTGGGGGTGCCTAACTTTTGGTACCTTCGAGTAAACTCAACCTTTCCTTCTCCTTTAAGCGATAAAGTGTGCCTAATGGTCATGCTAACAAGAAGAAAACGTGTATATATGTGTATATAGACACAATGTCTTGAAAAACATTGTAATCATACTACTTGAAGTTTAATTATGTTTTGCATCACTGAAGTTACTCTTTAACTATATAATCCCTGTGCTGATGGGGAGGTTAGTGTTCCTTTCTGTTACAGCATAATTGCATACCATTCCACTGATGCCAATTTCCTGTCTTGACATAAACAATGATGAACTGCAGTGATCCTATATCACATGTTCGCATATACGCCCTGCACCTTAATTAACATCTATTATTAACATCTATTTTGTTTTATTCAGAACCTCCAAGCCGACATTTTTGATTTAAAAGAAGATCTAATATATGGAAAAAGACAAGTTCTGTTGATAAACAGAAACAGTAATGGAAACTGTTTCCATTTCAAATTATTTTTGGAACTGTCTGACTTCACTCCCATTTTTTTTAGGACAATGCTACACGAAAGGTCACCCGCTGTAGAGGTGATCTCTGCATTTTGCCATGATTAAACCAGATTGCTACACATGTGTTTACCATTCTTCAGCATTTAAAAGTGTTTTGCGTGTGCAATGCTTTCTTCTGTGCAAATAAGTTTTCATTTGTGCACATTCAATAGGTTGAATATAAGTTATCACATTTTAGTTCCAGTGCGCAATGTATGAAATAATCTCTTAATTAAAAAAACACTGCACAATTAAAGCTAAAAATTGAATAAACTACAGCAGGTTTTAAGTATGGGGCTGCATTTGACAGCACTTTTCTCTGCAAGAGAATTTTAATCTGATGGAACGTGAATTACCCTGGAGCAAGTGCTCTGTGCATGCTTGTCATGGGGGGGGGGGGTTTGTTTCCTCTATAGCTTTAAAAAATACACCCATCTCAGCCGCACTGTGAGTGGCAGGAGCCAGGAACAAGAGCAAGGGTTGGGCATGCATGCTTGGCTCCTCAGAAGGTTTCAATGATCTGAAGCCAGTAAGGCTACTGGTTGTAATTTTGCCTCTCTAAGTGCTCCTGCATTTGCATCAGGGCTAATACTAAATGAGCCAGATTCTAATTTGAAAATAATTTGTGTTTACTGCATGATGATAAAGTAGGCTTATCTCACCATAAACATTCATTCTGCTCTATAAATTGAGAAGAATTGAACCTTAGTGAATGACTGTACAATGGCACATCATTCAAGGGACATGGTACAGTCTCTAACAAGGCTTGTAAACAAGAAAAGAATCTTTGAGTAAGCAGAGCAGGTGGCTGGCAAGTTTAAGATGGAGGATGGTCAAATTAGGAAGCATGGTGCAAAGGAATGGGTTCAAACCACCATGTTTGTTTGCACATTGCATGCTGTCCCACAATGAGCACATGCAGGTTTTTGTGTTCCCTTCATGAATATAGTGCTGCTTGTATTTGGCAGCGCTTTATTGATGAAGGGAAGGCTGTCCCTCCAACTTGCTCATCATCCAAATAGGGGGCATTCAATTAGATGGCAATGTGCCCCCCACTGGCTGTCCTTTATGAATAGAGCGCTGTTGAATGCAGGCAGAGTTTATTCATAGGAAGATGCAGTTCCTTTCACTCCATTCTGCGTGCACATTGAGCTACACATTCAAGAAGAAACAATGTGGTGGAGTGAAAAGTGCAAAAAAGTAAGCTAGGCCAGGTATGTGCTGACTATTACACAAGCATATTTAAAGATTTGTACATACTATAGCATCGTTACACAATGCCAATATCGTAAGAAATTATAATTTTCATAAAATTGGAATTATGTACCCTATTCTTGGCACAGTGATTTATATAGCTCACTATTTACTACATCTGTTTTATTGGAAGTGTCGTAGTTATGATTACGCTAAAGTAGTAATGCGTATTCTATAGCCTTCCCAAATCAAGTCCTGCTTGCTGGGAAAAGCATAAATATACTCTGCAGAAAAAATATGCTAAAGTCTGTGTCCTGTTTAGTCACTGAGTTTATCTGTGTGACTATGCCCTAAGAATGATTGTTTTTGGGTCAGAGTGACTCTCTTTGCATTGGAAATGTGTCAACATGCTAATCTCTGCCACAAGTGCTTTTAGTGCTTTGTGTGCACCATGTTGTGTTTGTTGACCTGCAATCTTGTATGTAAGAGTTATTCTTTAAGGGGCAAATTTACTTACCTTCGAAGTTGCGCCAGCGTTGGCTTCGCCGCCAGGGCGCCGCTAATTCACTAATCCGAAGTTGCGCTCAGGGAGGCGAAAGGTAGCGAATTTGCGCTAGCATTAATTCATCAAGCAAAACGAAGTTACGCTAGTGTTAATTCGTAAAGCGAAGTTACGCTAAATACATTACACTACACAAACCTGGGAAAGCTTCATAAAATAAAATAGAGTTGTTATTTTGCCCTATACATGTGCCCACTGTATAGTTTAGGTGCCATATATTAGGAAATGTAGGGGGGAAGGAGGGTACCCCCCAACAAAAATTTCGATCTTTTTCAGCCTATCACCCTTAAAAAAAGTAAAAGACACCAGCGTTTTTGGGACTTTTTTTTAAGCAAGCCGTCTCTACTCTATTGTACTGCGCCTGGTCTGAACTGGCGAAGTCAAGTCTGGCGCAAGAGGTAACATTCAGTAAAATGCGCAAGTTAGTGAATTAGCGTAGTTACTTCCCTTCGCCATAGTGCAACTTCGCCTGGCGTAAGGGTGCGAAGTAGCGCTCGAGTAGGTCCATTTCGCTAGCGAATTTACGCCAGCACCTATTAGTAAATTGGCGAAGTAACAAAATGATGTCACGCTGGCGAATTTGCGCTAGCGTTAGCTTTAGTAAATTTGCCCCCAAGACTTTCTACTTCATGTGCTGGCTGAATTAATGTTTCACTTGTCCAATAGTTCTTATGTGCTCACTTCTGTCCATTCTAATATACATTTTAAAGAGGCAGTGTATACTTCCTAGTGCAACATGAATTCAATGAATAAGGCTTGTGTGAAACATATTCTCTGCATATTGTTTTAATGACGCATACATTCAGGGACTGGAAAACAGAGGACTGCCAGCAGAGAAAAAGACCAATCTGGCAGTAGCCTGAGACTAATGTCACACGAGGCTGAGCTTTGACTTCTCTACGCCTGTGTTTTCTATGTGGGTAGTGAGAAGCCGATGCCTTGTCTCTGCATGGATAGCCACTGCACTGGCCTGGGTGTGGACACTCTGAGCGGATATCCGCTAGAAAATGCACTATGCATGATTGTTTCTGCACGCAAAGCAACGTCATCCTGGTAGTGCAGAAACACAGGAGAGCGCATTGGTTTCTCTCCATCTGTGTTTCTTCTGCATGTAGAGAGAAGCCAAGGTTCAGCTACATGTAACAATAGCCTGAAAGATTTTCAGGGCTGTTAGGAGTCTCCTGTGCAAATCAAGATACCAGAACGATTCATGGTTGTAAATGCAGGCAGTACTAAAACAATAATACTGACAGACCTTGATCTTACGAATAGTTATCTACAGTAGGAAGTCTTCATAAAACTAATATTTATTAGAGGTTCATTGATTGCATTTAGATCATCAAAACACTGCTTATGCGCAAATTATCAGGCAATGTTGTGAAACAGCTCATATACTGTTGTCCCTTGAAAACAGATGATGCCTTTTGAAGAAACTTGTGGTGATAGGCAGTAATCAGGAAGGACCTCCATATTGCCCATGAACAATACCTGGTAGCAGAATGATTGAATGAACCATAGAAGCCAAACTATCCTGTGTGCCATGAGCTTTAGGAAAAAGAGACTGGACAATCACTTCTTTATAAAATATGTTTTGGAAGCTCTGATTTGTGGAGCCTTTTGGTCTGTAGAGTGATTGAAATATCAAGATCAAGGAGCAAAAATAGGATATAGGGCAGTCTCCCACCAGTTTAATTGCAAATGCTAACATTTTGGAACCTTGGAGTGTGCCATTCTAAAACATACATACATCAGCATGGACTAATATTGGTAAAAAAAAATCTTATCGAGTACATCAGGTTCAGAAGAAGCGCAATGGGAGGCACGTTTATCAAAGGTCGAATTTCGTATTCATGTGAGTTTTTAAAAACTCCCCTAAATTCGATCAATCGAAATTTATTTAAAAAATCTAATTTTTAAAACTCAGATGAATTAAATTGACCAGAAAACTCAAATCTAATTTGATTAAAATTTAAAAAACTTAATTTCTCCAAAAAAAACTTGAATGTCAGGAAGGCTGCAAACAACTCCAAATTGATCCCTGGGCCTCTCCCATTGCCTCAGACAGCAGGTTTTAAGTGGCAGCTAGTCTAATTTGTATTCTTAAATGGCCAGAATATGATATATGATAAAAAAAAAACTCGAAATGAATTTGAACAACTCCCTAGTCGAAATTTAAACTTTTGACCATAAAAAAATTTGAAAATTCAAATTTGAATTTTCAATTCAACCCTTGATAAATCTGCCCCTGCATGTGGATATATGTCTAGATTGAACCAGAACCCACCTAACTGCGCTGCGCATACATTACAACAGAAGGGGCAGTTTAGATAGACTTACCATTAATTTAAATAGAAGTAGATCTGTCCTGAAGAGAGCAGCTTTCACACTCAGATTTAGTCACTAATGATGTAGGACTTTAACTACCTCTGTGCTGATTTTCCTGAAATTCCTTTGCCCCAACTTAGAGCTTTCTTACACTGGACAGACACCTATCTTCCTTCTTATTGGATACATGGGTACAGGAAGCCATTTTCTATCCTAGTAGGAAAGCGGAATCTATACATAACAATACACAAATGTACAAACTGAAGAATTCTTCTAGGAATAAAATCACAACAGCCAGTTTATATACAGAGTATTTGTGTAATGAAGCAGATATCTACCATAAACTTGCATCAGAGGGGATGGATTATTTGTTATGGGGCGCTCTCTTTCCAGATGACATTTTTAAAAGTAATCCATTGCACTTTTTTTTCTTTTAAAAATCATTTTATATTAAATGTATTCACTTTGGATAGGACAAGGGTGTCCAAATTTAGATCAGGAGCTACCAGTAGACTTTTAGTTGGTGATCATTAGATCACTGTCAACAAACAGCTTGACTAAACAGTGATATGGATGTAGATCATAATGGGACAACATCAAAAAGTAGTAAAGTATGGGCACTCCTGGTATAGGATGACATTTTCCTTGTTCCTACTGTACAAATGTCCCAAGTCTGAATACAATACAATGATTGATATGAAACTCCTGGCACAAGGAGGAATTCCTTCCTTTAGATAAGGGTCTTTCCATCTAGAGGCCCACAGTCAGGACAAGTACCTCGAGCAGGCCCTTAAACTATGGGCTTTATAGGCTTCTTTGTATGACTTCATCAATTTCATATATAAATGACCCTCAGATGTGTGCCATATCATAAACATTTGATTCAGTAATAGGAGGAAGTTGGAAAGCACTGCTAAAGCTAAGTCATGACCTTTATTGGGATTATGGGTAGAAAGTCTTGATCTTAATGCATGTATGTCTTTTTCAACCTCACCAACTATATAACTAGTATCATCCTTATATAACTATCATCCTTATTGCATCCTTCTGCAGGCACTGTTTTCCCCATCTCAAAGCAGCAAATACTTTACAACCACTGAAACCATATATTGCTTTACAATGTAACTTTATATTTGGTAATCAGACTGTAAACACTGCGTCAAAGACATTTAATCATGATAATATATGCACTCTGATTATATAATGCATGTATAATAAGTACATTTGTTTCTTAACTCTTCACAACAAGCAGTAATGACTAACTGTGCTCCACAAGCAATCACATGGTATATCATAATATATAAATATGATAAATAACTAATATTTTTATTCAGTAAAACTATAAGACATCACACTGCTGAATTATAGTAAATGACAAAATGATCTGGAATGAGTTTAACAATAATGATTACTTTATTGATTTAGTTATGAATTAACTAGTTATATGTATGATGGTATACCACTTGAGTACTAAGTTAATTTTAGTGATTACTGCTAGTGTTGTGAAGATCTAGGTACAATATGGAACCTGTTATCCAGAATCCTTAGGACCTGGGGTTTTCTGGATAACGGATCTTTCTGTAATTTTAATCTTCATACCTTAAGTCTACTCGAAAATGATTTCAACATTAAATAAACCTAATAGGCTTGTTTTGCAACCAATAAGGAATAATTATATCTTAGTTTGGAACAAGTGCACTGTACTATTGTATTATTACAAAGAAAAAGGGATTATTTTATTTAGATAAAATGGAATCTATAGGAGATGGCTATCCTATAATTTGCTTTCTGGATAATGGGTTTCCAGATAATGGATCCCATACCTTAAATGTATGCAGTGTGTGATCAGAATGTATATATTATGATGTTTTAGTGTTTTAAGTTTATGGTTTGCAGATTGCTTTTGAAAGGCTGTAAAGCAAGGTCTTTTTTCTAGCCAATGCACCATAATGACTTTGTAGCTGTGATCATTTGCAGCTAAAATGCAAGTAGCAACACAAAAATGGGAAAAAGAAACCACACACAAAGCTGAAGTGGGCCCAGTGTCGGACTGGAACACCAGGGGCCCACCCAAATACCTTAGACCAGGGGCCTACCAAAAAACCTTAGACCAGGGGCCCATTCTCAGTACTATATTCTTCCTCTCTCACTCAACCTCTAGTCTCCTAGTCTCTTTTGTTTACATACTATAATCTATTATTCCATCTATTTAGGATCTTTGTTCTCAGAATGGCCATGAAATAGGCCAACATTGAGCAGCATGAGGGCCTACTGACACCTGGGCCGACCGGGAATTTTCCTGGTATTCCGGTGGGCCAGTCCGACACTGAGTGGGCCATTAACTATTAAAGGGATACTGTCATGGGAAAAAAATTTTTTTCAAAATGAATCAGTTAATAGTGCTGCTCCAGCAGAATTCTGCAATGAAATCCATTTCTCAAAAGAGCAAACTGATTTTTTTATATTCAATTTTGAAATCTGACATGGGGCTAGACATATTGTCAATTTCCCAGCTGCCCCAAGTCATATGACTTGTGCACTGATAAACTTCAATCACTCTTTACTGCTGTACTGCAAGTTGGAATGATATCACCCCCTCCCTTTTCCCCCCAGGAGCCAAACAAAAGAACAATGGGAAGGTAACCAGATAGCAGCTCCCTAACACAAGATAACAGCTGCCTGGTAGATCTAAGAACAACACTCAATAGTAAAAACTGATGTCCCACTGAGACACATTCAGTTACATTGAGAAGGAAAAACAGCAGCCTGCCAGAAAGCATTTCTCTCCTAAAGTGCATGCACAAGTCACATGACATGGGGCAGCTGGGAAATTGACAAAATGTCTAGTCCCATGTCAGATTTCAAAATTGAATATAAACAAATCTGTTTGCTCTTTTGAGAAATGGATTTCAGAATTCTGCTGGAGTAGCACTATTAATTGATGTGTTTTGAAAAAAAACATGTTTTCCGATGACAGGATCCCTTTAACTAATTCCATGACATGTTGATGGATTGAGAAAATGCCTTTAGAATCCAAAGTTCTAAAGTGTTTTGAAAGAAGATGAATTACTGATGTACATGTAACCAGGATAGCACATATTGGGCCATAAGTTGACCAAATAGGCTATTGCTGTACTGACCAATGTAAATCTTATGGCCCAAGGTTATTCTAGATCCTGCCCTGTCCTTCACTCCTAATATCCAGTCACTTATTAAATCACTTTCACCTAAGGAACATATCCAAAATATGATCATTCATCACCCAAGATACCACCAAAATTCTTATTCACTCTCTCATCATATCACATCTAGACTACTGTAACGCTCTATTAATTGGCGTTCCCCACCAGAGACTGACACCAGTCCATAATGAACCTGCTGCCAGGCTTATAGACCTCAGCCACTACTCTCCCTCCACCATGCCACTCTGCCAAGCCCTGCACTGGTTTCCGCTTCCTATGAATAAAAAAACTGATTCAAAGCACTTCATAACTCTGCCCCAACCTCATTTCTAGATACTCACCCAACCACTTACTATGCTCCTCTACTGAACTTCTCCTCAATTCTTCTCTCATTACCTCCGCACATGCTCGCATTCAAGGCTTTGTAAGGGCTGCAACCCTCCTCTGGAATTCTCTCCCACGGTCTGTCCGATCTGCCAATCTTTTTTGCTTTCAAAAGATCTCTTAAAACGCACTTATTTAGAGAAGGCTACCCTCATTCTGTTTAGCTACCAAATGCAATATCATATGCTACATCTCTCACCTGCTTATTTCTGATCTTGCCCACTCCCACACCTTGTGTCTCATTCCTTTCCCCTTTAGATTGTAAGCTCTTTTGCACAGGGCCTTCCTCACCTATATTTACTGGTACTGGTTATTATGTATGTAACTCTGTATGTCCTATGTATGCAATTTATGTGATCTCTTTGTATAAAACCATTTATTTTACAGCATTGCACAATATGTTGGTGCTCTAAAAATACATGTTCACAATAATAATAATAATTGATCTGTTGAATTGTGTCAAGAACACCATGAAATAAAACTTGGGATCACCCCGTGTGTTGCATAAAAAGGTATCGGCTTTTCATCATTGGATTCAGAAGAATCCAAGCCATATTCAAATAGATATTTTTTTTTTATCATACCTGCCCCCTTTCTATTCATCAACATTCCTACCACCATTTCAACCAAACCCCCAGTTATTCCAAGATCCATCCCAATCCCCAGCCTCTTTCCAGAAAATCCTGCTTTGCAACTGGGGCTGTCCCCATAAATTAGGAACACTGGGGGCATGCATAAATAGAAATAGGTGGAAATGGAATATTTAGAATGTGCAGTCAGCTTCATAATGTTTTAATATAAAAATTAAAAATAAGCTTATTGAGCCAATGTTTGACACAGGGCTGGAACTAGATTTAGGCAGAAGAGGCACTTACCTAGGGCGCAAAGCTTGGGGGCGCCAGGCAAGTACCTCACATGCAGCCTACCCCTAGTCCGGCAAGTGTTTCCTCAGTGAAAAGTGGGTGTGCTCTCTGAAGTGGAAGTGCTTTGCGCACGACCGCATTCGGCTGCCCACGGTTGAGCATGAACCTCGGCTTACGTATGCGCGTCCCTGGTTGCGCGCGGTTAAGCAAGCGCGTACTTGCTTGCGCACTGCTGCATTTGCTTACAGTGCCCGGCTGGCCTGGCCTGGCACTGGTTTGACATTACTATTATTTACAGAGTGGGGAAAGTGTTTAGCTGCTTGTGGAGTGCTGGGAGTTTTGTCCTTGGAGGGCCAGATGAACCAATCACTTTCCTAGGAATTAACAGATGATTCTTTGTCCATCCCAGGCTGTGCAAGTACTGGAGTACTTTCTTTCTGAGAGCCCGATAGTCTGCAGCAGCTATGAGAAAGAATGTGAAAACAAGTAATTACAAGATCTTAAAATTCTTATTTATTGGACTTTTTGGTCACAATGCTTTCAGTAGCTCTGATCAGAGAAGTAAACCGTGAAGTATTCAAGGCAGCTCTTCACCATTCCATGGCATAGCTTTTAAAGAGTTCTAATAATTAGAAAGGTCACGTAGCTTTGTTTTTCAGTAAACCCTTGAGGACACAACAAATCATTTCTGTATTCCTGTAACCCCTCCAGACACGCCTACACAGGCCGCCAATAGGAAAGATTTGTGCCAAGTTGTGAGCAAATGATTTTAAAGCAAAAAAAAATTATTTTATAGAACATGGCAAAAGCTGAGAAACTTTTAATTAACCCTTTACAGCAACATGTAAACTGTGGTGCCTTTCTGGATTATACAGTATTAACCAGGACAAAACAGTGGTGCCTTTCTGGATTACAATATATTAACCAGTACAAAATGCTGCACCCTTTTCACCTTGTTGCTCTACAAGCTAATATATCACCACATCGTATGGAACTATTAATAAGAAATGATTTCTGTTGGTCTGGAAATTTGTTTGGAACTTATATTTTTTCTATCAGGCTTAACTTTTCAAATATCCAATGTTTGTCACATTAGGAGAATATACATTGTTTTTTTACATTTTCACTTGTTTTTTTAATGCAAAAATATGCAGAGTTGACCATATATAGAATAGAATTTACATCGATTTTATGGTGGGATTAGGTACTGTATGCTGTAAGAGAGCCACGAAAGAAATAGGATGCAATCTGGAAATTCAGTGAATTCATGTAGGATTTTTAAATAAAAACAGTAGTTATACAAAAGTAGTTAACAAAACAAAGTATATAGAAATATCCGTCCTGATGACGGCCTAAGTAGTAGCACCAAAACGTTGAAATAAACCACTTTTTTGTTTCACTCAGAAAGTCCTTGGTGTGCGGTCATTTTTGACTGTATATATATATATATATACCATATATATATATATATATATATATATATATATATATATATATATATATATATATATATATATATTTATTATTTTTTTTCATATATCTCAAAAAAAATACAGTATATTAACGTGCAAGGCCATAAAGGCAACAATTTGCAAGGGAAGACCATTGTCTACAATTTTATTCCATTTATCATGGCTGCATAAAAAAATCAGGTATAAATGAGGATTTGGGACTCTCATCTTTTATTGGGTGAGAGTGTTTCACTTAATTGCAATTTGGTTTCTCCAGTTAATGCAGCAGAAGGTTCAGCAAACGAACCTTCTGCAGAATATCATTTGGTGTGCCTTGCCTGCTGTTGTCTTGTCTTGCAATATAGTGATTAGAGATCACCGTTGATTGGATTTCAGCCTATGAAAACTGTGATCAGGATATAAAAGGCTCCCAGATAAGGATGCTGCAAATCTTCGCCTGTATTTTAAGATATGCATTGTTTGGCAATGGGTCCATAAATGTTTACTGTGAAGTGACTTAACTAATGAGTAAGAGTCTTATTACTATACATATATCCAACTGATATGGACCATTACTGGCTTAAATAAATTCTAAAATGAGATGGCCTGTTTGCTAACAGTCAGAAAATTCGAATCGGATTTTAATCAGATTTGAATTGTACGAATCGAGTTTTTCTCCAGAAAAAACCTCCAATGTCAGGAAGGCTATTAACATCTTCAAATGGTTTAACAGATCTCTGCCATTCCCTTGTAAATAAACTCGGCAGGTTTTAGGTGGTGAATATTCGAGTTAGGTCTTTTTCCATGGTCGAGTTATGATAAATTTTTCATGGAAAAAAGAAAACTTGAATTTTTTAAGATTTATTATACCCCGATGCTGCAAAAAGCCAGAATCCGAAAACCCGGCATCTCAAACATCCGAAAACCGGCATCTCAAACGTGTCGAGGTCATGTATAAATCAATGGCAGATGTCCCTAACCTAATTTGAAGGTATGGGGGTCTGAGCTGGGTTTAGCCTGATAATCCTAAAAATTTGTGGGGTTTTGGCTGATTACCCGAAAAATCTAGTGTAAAGTCTGAAAAATGTGTGTGATTTGAGTTTCTGCTCGATTTTATAGAGTTTTTTCTTGACCTCACTTTTTCAAGTTATTTTATGATAATAAGGTAAAATCGTGGATGGGAGTTTGGTCGAGCTATATTTAATATAAAAAAAATAGATAAATTCTGATGTTAGTAAATAACTCCCACAGAGTTGGTTTCAGTGTGGAAATGAGTGAGAATGCCTTTTCTGTGCTGGAATCTGCTCTGTGTGTCTGTGTCTATGAATGTAGACATTGGAGGTGTCTATAGTGCGGACAGGGCCAGAATTCAAATTTATGCCCCTTAGGCCATCTGTGATCCTATTTAATCCACCCTTACCATGTATGCGTGTGCACATGTGCGAGAACTGCTAGGGAGCTGTGCTCACGCCCTTCTCCAGTGAACCCGCACATTTCTCTACAGGAGCAACAGGGGCTGGACCAGGGACAGATGGTTTGAAAGTAGGCACAGTAGCTAGTAGGGCTTTCTATCAATGCAGCAAGTGGGCGGCATGCCGCCACTAAAATTTTACCCCTCGAGTTTTGTCCAAAAAACCCCGACCAGAAAAAATCTAGGTTTAGTAAATAACCCCCTTAATGTTGCAGTAATATAAAGTAATTAATAACATTGTTGATTGACAGGGATGCTAGCTGATTGGACAATTTCATAGGGGTCTGCGGGGGCCTCAAACAGAAGGTTGCAGTAATATGATGTCATTCCTGCTCATTGTGGTGATATGCATGACGGAACAGAGTGTCCCACAATGAACATTATGAATGTGGGTTATGCCTGAACCAGAGATTTTGTTTGGGAGTATTTTTAAAACCTATACATTTATTTATGTATTATAAACATATTTAGCACCAGGGGCGATCCGTGGGCTGCTGCCGCCTGAGGCAGCAACCCCGATGCCGTCCCCTCTCCCGCTCTGGGCTTAAAAGTTTTGCGTCAGAGCGGGTCAAAAGGTGCAACAACACTAGTGTAATGAGCGCGTACTGCGCTTTCTGCACTAGCAAAGCCGAATTTCCGGTTTAAAAACCAGAAATTCGGCTCTTAAATTTACAGGAGGCGGCTTTTTGCCGCCCCTTGTAACTGGCTGTTCCCTGCCGCCTGCGGCAAGGTGCTCACCTTGACTTATAGCAGGAACGGCCCTGTTTAGCACATGTATGCTGACTTGGATATGAAACTGTGTAATTCTGGTATAATGCATACCTCATATAGTTATGAGATATGTAATCTATTGGTCATTACATTTCTGGTATTAATTGAGCATTAGTGAATATTTAAGAGACACACATTTAGAGAGCATACAAGCTGTTATGGGGCTGCAGAGGTTTTAATTTACAAACTGTGATATAACTGGCAGCAGCCGTCACAAACTGGCAACAACCAGCTGATCACTTCTAAAAACACTAGGCAGTCAAATCCAGCTACCTAATTAAGCACATTATATTAACCTTCCTTATTCATTATTCATAGAAGAGCTGCAGTTTCCCTTAGTTCATTTGATTTCTTTTCTTACACAGGAATTGCAAATATTTCCATAGGATATTATTAAACCCTGGCTTTAAAGATCTTTTCATCCATTTTTCAAAAAACAAAAAAACAGAGGAACTGTCATTGCTGAAAATATACACCAAATCTTTAGTGGCTGCTTAATCATTATTTTCTTTATTATACAGTTTTCGAGCTATTAATGTTTTATTAGTATGCTTTCTCAACCTAACATTATCACCTACAAACGTGCTGTTTTTCAATAGTGCATTGCAACTGTTGGAATCAGCCAGTTACAGCAGGTGCACACCTCCCAACTGGCCTGTTTTTTGCGTGGCAGTCCCACTTTGACAACTCAGCCTGCAGTTCACATTGTTACTGAAATGTCTCAAGAGTTTCTCTTTGATGTACTGCACTGACCCCAAGAAATATACAAAGTTTCTAAAACTTAATTAAACAAGAGGCTTTTTTGGCAGAGAGTCCAGAATACTCAGCACCTGCAAAGATACAATTGTAGCTATTTCAGATAAGCAAGTCACTTGGGAGTCTTATAGCTTAAAAGGCAATTCACCTTTATTAGCCAAACTGTAATAATACATAAAACATGGCCTTAAAACCCCCAGAAATGTGTTCAAACTTTCCATAATCTTAATCGAAATTTTATAAAATGGTCATGTATTTAGGGGGTGTGGCCATAAAATGGTCAAAATCTCCCCCCTTTT
Source organism: Xenopus laevis (assembly GCF_017654675.1). Taxonomy (NCBI): domain Eukaryota; kingdom Metazoa; phylum Chordata; class Amphibia; order Anura; family Pipidae; genus Xenopus; species Xenopus laevis. The sequence continues at coordinate 107,879,066 of NC_054373.1, forward strand.
TGTCCCTCTCTAATATATAAATGTTAGGAGGTATGCAGATGGAATCAGTGTTGGTTGCAGTAAGGGTAAGTCCACACAGGGCGTTTTGGGGAGATTTGGTCGCCTGGCGACTAATCGCCTCGTTTTTGCGGCCAATCTCCCCAAATGCCTTCCCTGACTCAGCACTGGCTACAATGAAAAAAAGGAAACTTTGGGCGACTTCAGAAAATGAATCGCCGCCTGTGATTAGCGCCTGCGTTTTTTGATTTAAGCCGGCGCAGAGTCAGGAAAGGCTTTTGTGGAGATTGGTCACCACAAAAACGAGGCGATTAGTCACCAGGCGACCAAATCTCCCTAAAACGCCCTGTGTGGCCTGACCCTTAAGAGAACAAATAAATAGTTAAATATATAAACATCAATAAGAATATCTGTGAAACAAAGGCTAATCACTTAACCTCTAAGCCAAAAACATACCTCCCAACTGTCCCTTTTTCGGAGGGACAGTCCCTCTTTTGACAGCTCAACCCGCAGTCCCTCATTTGTACTGGAAAGTCCCTCTTTTCTCTGCACTGAACAGCCAGAAAAAGAAACAAAGTTTGTCACTTAATTGGCTTTTAGCAGAGCGCCCAGAACAGCTAACAGGTGCAAATAAGATACTTTGTAACAATTTTGAGACACAAAAACACAGTTTAGATAAGGAGAAATATTTTCAAACTTTCATAACCTGCCAAATTTTGTAAAACAAACATGGTAATTAGGGGGTGTGGCCACACAAAGGTGTGTGGTCAAAAAATTTGCTGCGCTACGTGCAGGAAAAAAATTTTTGTCCCTCTTTTTACTTCCAAAATGTTGGGAGGTATGCAAAAAAACAAAATAGCAACTATTCTGTTACTATTCTGAACTATTCTTATTTATTTCTTAAATAAGCTACTGCTCAAGGAAAAAAACTGGGCACTATCATGTTTTTTCATGGTCACGTTTTTTTTGCCTGACCTTGAAAGTTGATAAGTCAGCCTTCAGGAATTAGTGTGGTGTGGAAGCAGTTTAGTATACATAATGCATTCATTATTCAGTATGCATTCTTTTTAACAGTAACACCAAAAAATGTAATTTTTTAGGGCAAAGTCACACGTGACGTTTTTAAAAACGTGCAGCCAAACGTAAATGCGCACAAAATTAACCCTTATTGAAAGTAATGGAATACGCACTATAGTAATTTCCACAGGTCGAATGTGAGCTTGAGAACATCTGACATGCATCTCTAGTATTTATGTTTTTTTTAGCAGAAACGCCAATATGCCAAGGAAACTCCATATTATTGAACTCTCTGGGATACGCAGCGTATTTTCAATATGGTGGCCAAACTCTTATAAAATTCATTGCGCCTATACGTATTTACGGCTTTGTACTGTATGCTTGAGCCATACATTTTGCATGTAAATTACTTTTTTTCACAAAAGTTTGCTAAAATTGTGGGAAATGAGAAAAAACAGAAATGCATGTTAGAAAATAAAAACTACAGACTGAAAAACAGCATTTTATGATGTGTATGTGGTTTCACAGGCGTATTTACGCTCAGCCTCACATTTTTAAAAATGCAACGTAAAAACGACACGTGACCTTGCCCTTAAAATAAAGTAATCAAAATATGATTTTCTGTTGCTCTACACTGGTAAAACTGGCGTGATTCAGAAACATTACTGTAGTTTATATAAACAAGCTGCTGTGTATCCATGGGGGCAGCCATTCGGTATAAAAATTAAGAAAAGTTACATACTGTATTAGATAACATACTAGTTCTGTAGAATCCCATTGTATTCTGCAGTGCTTAACTGTTATCTGCTATAAACCTGTACCTTTTCTCCTTTTTCAGCTTTGAATGGCTGCCCCAATGGTTACAAATTTGCTTATTTATATAAAGTATAATAGTCTTCCTGAAGCAAATGCAAAATGTTTAACAGTACAGGGCAGCAGCAAATTATAATTGAATTACTTTAACACACTCTCTTTTCTTTGGTGTTACTGTTCATTTAACTTCTTCTCTTTCTCATAAGCTGTGTACTTTTGCTTACACAAACATTTAGTGGAGCTAAATGAACACACATAATTAAGTACTTTCTAGGTAATGCTTGTTTTTTTCCAAATTTATTGGGTAATTTTAAAAAATAAGAGCCACCCCCAGGGATTGTACGATTCACAGTGCACACAAAAAAACCCAAACAAACCATACATGTTAGGTCAAAGGAGCCAATTAACAGACAGAGTTCTGTCTTTTGTTTCCACACTTTTGTTATACTATTTCTGGTCAAGTGATCTCTGAGGCAGCACAGAGATCATAACAAAATGGTGGTTAAAGGAATAAAGGCAAGAGGTGTGAAAGGGCAAGATTTTCTTAAATATAGACCAGTTTGGTAAGATTCTTTAAAATACCACTTAAATTATCTGTTGCTTAAGTATTCATTTTGGGGGTATAGTTTTCCTTTAAAGTGTATTTTACCATTTTGTTAGACATTTCAGGGCCGGAACTAGGGTTAGGTAGAAAAGGCACCTGCCTAGGGTGCAATGACAGGGGGGCGCTGGGCAGGTACCTCTTAAATTTCTTCTGCCTACCCCTAGTCCGTTTTCGCAGTCCGTTTTTGCAGCTCTCTTTGATTTCCCCCTCCGCCGCTCTCCCCCCTCCCCTCTGTCACTCTGCCCCCTCCCCTCCCCTCTGTCACTCTCCTCCCCTGAGTCTGCTCCCCTCCGTTGCTCTCACCTCTTTATTTTCTCTCTCTCCATGTCCGGCGCATGCGCAAGTTGCAGTCCATCTGGGGCAAGCACTCGCACAGAGCGGGGTGGCCGGCAGGGTCGCCTAGGGTGCCCGGATGGCTTGACCTGGCCCTGAGACATTTGGTCCATATTGTTAGTCAGTTAGCACTCATCTGCTTGTAATGTCCACAGAACTGCAGCACACTGACAAGTTAAATCCGTTAAGTTATGTGATTTTTATTGGCTCAAACTTTAGTAGACAAAAATGGAAATTTTTTGTTCCCGTCCAGAACCGCCCCTGACCTTTCCCCACCCTCACTAACTGCTATTTAACACTGTGGTGTATAACTACAGGCTTGATAAAGGGCCCTGTGAGGCCCAAAACGTTTCCATTTTTGTCTACTAAAGCCAATAAAAATCACATAACCAAACGGATTTAACTTGTCAGTGTGCTGCAGTTCTGTGGACTTTGCATGGGTAACTTACTGCTAAGCACCTGGTCCGACCGGACATTGCACAGAGATAGAGCACTTCACTATCGCCTGGAACAGTTCATCTGCTTGTAATGTAATAGGTCCACTCTGTAACCTAAGATGGAAACCCATGGACCCATTTTGGAGCATAGAGAACATCTACTATACATATATAATTTAGTACTTGCTATGAAGCACTCACCTTTTTAAATTTCAGCAGTGAAATAAGTTAATTTGTCCACATTTAAAATAGTTATTTTCCCATGAGTGGAAAGGCAAAAAACTTTTAGCAGGTTACATGAATTTTCCCTAGATTTGCATCTCAGTCAACTGAATTAGGAGCAGACTTGCAAGGATTAGGCCCTTGCTTGCTCAAAGTTGCAGGACACATTTCTGTTAAAAAAAATCAATGGGTGAATAGGGATTATCTGTTATTTATAAAGCGCTTACACATGTATACAGTGTTTTTCATAGATAATACATCATTCACATCAGTCCCTGCCCCTTACAATCTAAGATCCCACTATAGATTCACACACAGTGAGGTCAATTGAATCAGGAGACAATAAGATCATTAAAATGTAATTACCTTTGGTCAAAAGTTTTCATAAATGTAAAAAAGAAATTCACCTAGAAGAAAATCTCAAACTTTTACTAGGAAAACCAATTCAATAAATCAAACAATCTATTGAATGGACAGTAGTGCCACCTAGTGTATCAACTGAAAATAGACAACTGTAAATGGGTAGACAAGAAGAAAACTTGGAAAACAACAAGGCATTGTGGGAATTGGAGTCTTCGTTCCAGGAGAGCTGACTTTTGCTACGTTGTTACATGTAGTCAGGACCTGCAAAGCAGAGAAGAGCAACAGACAGATTCAGAAAAAATGCGCTGTCCAGGTCAAAACCGGACAGGTAGCTACCCTAACTGTGGAACTTTTCTGTGTTGTTATTTAATTAGCCAGTAAACAAAATATGGAACAATTACATTACAAACCAGTCGGTACAGCGACTCATAGGTCCACTTTCAACAAATGGGTCAAGGTTCCAAGGACTTCAAACCTTGCCCCAAGGATATTTGTATGCTCCCTGAGACATAAATCATCCAGAATAAAGGGCAAAGTATTGTGCAATACTCTGTATACAGAAGGGACAGGAAGTGGGTGGGACTTGTTTGTCCCTGTAAAGCCCCTATCTTCAAAGTCATATAGAACAAAGAGTGCAAGGGCAAGGAACAGGATTGCACTGTGTGGAGTTCAAAGGCATGACATTTTATGTTGCTTAGTGCTCTTGCATCCAACCCTACACCATTGTCCTGCCCCAATCAATATCCAATTTGTAATTAATGTATATTGGAAAGTTTCTTTTTGCTATACAAAATACAGTTTTTGGGTAGAGGAACCCTTAAATGGGCCTTACAGCACACAACTCTTCAGAGAATTTGCTTCTTTCATAACAGAAACAACCCTTCTAGAGAAGCCTGGCTTTTTAAAGGAGAAGGAAACCCTTTTGGCACAAAACCAGCCACCCCCGCCCCCACCAGTAGAACCGGCAAATGCTCCTACTGAGCATGCGCCGCCAAACGAGGACAATCCAGGAAGAAGATCGCACAGGAGAAGATGGCGCCAGAGACTTGAGGGGGGCCACATGGGTCATAACAGTTGCTTTTGAATCTGAGCTGCATGCTGAGGATTAATTGCAAATTCATTGAACAGTTATGTCCAATGTGGTCCCCCTTTAAATTGCTGACTAACTCAGAGTTAGAGAGCTGAAAAGCAGGAAGTATTGTTCTGTTCTGTTATACATCCAGTCACTTCAGCCTTTATACATTACATTTTTGGCTAACTAACTATAATGAAAATATTTTTTATTTTGCACAGCCTATCTATTTACCCAGTTTTTTTTGTATACTGAACAATTCCTATAAATGGAATCTAAACCCCTGAACATCGCATATCTCTATAAAAACACATGTCCTAGAACAGCACTGCTTCATACTGTATAAATAAAGCCATTTCAACAATAGTAGCTTAAATTGTGGGGTAAGAATAAAAGCATATAGGCACTTTATACTTCTGCTGGTGAGAATATTTAATATATATTTCAGTTGCATGCGATATAGAATTTGTAGTGTTATACTGCTCACTGTCATTTATGCTGCTTTGAACACTTTTTTGCTATTTTGTACACTGAACTGAATGGTGTCTGTTTTTTGCATGCTGTAAGTTTATATTATGTGCTGCATATTGCTGTTTTTAATAGGTCCTGAAACATTTCATAATTTTGTCTCACTGTGTACTTGTTTGCAGTTGAGATGGCAATAATCCTTACTTTACTTGACTAGTGAAATACATTTCCACATTCTGTTTAAATGAACGGAACAACATGCAGTTCAAGGGGAACCACTGGCAAAGTGGGGGTTAAAGGAGAAGGAAAGGCTAAAATTAAGTAAGCTTTATCAGAAAGGTCTATATAAATACACCAGTAAACCTTCAAAGTAGTGCTGCTCTGAGTCCTCTGTCAAAAGAAACACAGCATTTCTTTCCTTTTATTGTGTACACATGGACTTCTGTATCAGACTTCCTGTTTTCAGCATAAACCTCCAGGGCAGGGCTTGAGCATGCTCAGTTTGCTCCTCTCCCCCTCCCTCCCTCCTCCCATCCCTGCTGTAATCTGAGTTCAGAGCTGTAAGTGAGCAGGGAGAGACTCAGGCAGGAAGTGATGTCACACCAAGCTTATATGGCAGCTTCTTTCCTAAACAAACAGAGACAGTGTCTAGAGCTGTTTACTCAGGTATGTTAAAGCATTCTGCAGAATAAATATAGCGTTCTAGCATGCACTATTGTGGCTAATCTGTTGGCAATAAACTGTCTTGGAGCTTTCCCTCTCCTTTAAGACTGCTAAAGACCATTTAGACATTAAATAATAAATAAATAGGATTGCTTTACCAGTATGGAAAGCAACTAGCAGGAAAGCAACTAGAACCATTTGGGGGCCCCTAACAATCTGGCTCCTCGCAGTTATTTTACCTTTCTAACTGAAGCATTAGCATAGCTATTCCTTCTGTAGCCAGCCTTCTTGTCTTATATGTCAAATTAGGCCAAGAAGTTGTATATATGGAAAAGCAATTAAGCTTGATTCTGTAAGTCTATTGTCTTGGGACACGTGGGATTGTAAAACAATGTACAGTGGTGATTGTACAGCCTGTGTACCCTGAGTTGATTCCCAGCGCTGTCCCCCCTCACTCCCTTTCCCCCTACACTTAACTTTTCTGTGTTCTGACAGAGGCGAGGAGAGGCCACATCACTAGTGCAGTAGAAAAGCTGATTTTCCAGTTTAAAAAAGTGAATTTTGGCTCTGCCAACCTGCTGCAGACTGCAACCTAATGTTCTCACCTTGCCTCTTGGTAAACTCACCCTTGACAATGTGTTTTTACATTTTTTGTGAACTATTTGCGCTCCAGCGATCTTGAATTTGTATATTGTGTTTCATTTGTGTCTACAGGGTGCCCATCTAGTTGCTTAGGTTCAAAGATTGAGCTTCATGAATTTTATTTTAGGGTCCAGATGGGCAGACATTTATAGTACTAGTATTTCATTACATATTCTCTGTTTCATATGAAATTAATTCTTACAGTTTCCCACTCACAATATTGGCATCCATAGTTTATATATGTGAGTGTATAGATAGAGGTTGGTATAAATATGTGTATATATGCGCACTATGGTTTGTTTGGAGGGATCCCCATTCCTGCTACTGCCATACCCTGAACTAGAGCTTGCAGTCCTTTAAATGGACTAATTGTCAAAAAAATGTTCCTGCACTGGAGACGTGGGCTAATAGAGCTTGTACACCAGAAAACACTAGTTTTCCTTTAAAAAAAAAAAAAAAGTTCCTCCTGAAACCTAAGCCAGTTTCCCCAGAAGGTAGCTCTTGGTGTGGGGGCAGCCAAGTTGGGACACTAAACATCCTGTCCCAGATTTCCCTAGTTACACACATGGGCATAATGCGTTAGCAAAGAGACTTTTTCAGTATGTGCATGCATGTTACTGTAGGAAGAAGAGAGGAGTCACCTCGCTTGACAAAGGGGTTACGCCCCGAAATGTTGCATCCGCAAATAAACGAGCAAGGGTTTCTCTGCTAGAAATATCCTGTTGTGCCGGTGATTTTTCTCTTCTCGTGCATGTTACTGATCATGCAGGTGGCTAAGCACTTGCAGGCAGCATTTAAAAAATATAATTCTTTGCATTGATTATATTAAATCTTATAACTATTAAGAATTGTTACCAACTTATCCCTGAGTTATTTCAGAACCTTCATGGGGCCACAGTCTTTTCTTAGCTGGATTTACCTGGTGCCTACAATCCTATAAGAATTAATGGGGGGATGAATCAAAAACTGCCTTTTAATCATGGTACCCACATTTTGAATATGTAATGCCATTTGGTTTGTACCATGTCCCTGCTACCTTTTAGTGACAACTCTAAAGCAGCAGCAACGCTAGTGTTCGACTGGGTGCCTGAGGCTGACCAGAAAAACTTTGACCTCAGGCCCACTCTCCAAACTATTTTTCCTTCTTTATTCACTTCCTTTATTTTTTGAATCACTTCTTCTGACATATCGTCAACCATCCGTCCCTCCATTTATTCTCTATGTTCTCATATGGTATAGACATACAAGGCAAATAGTAATGTAAGCCTAGGGTTGCCACCTTTGCTGAATGCTAAACCCGAACAAGGGGGTCAGGGCAGATAGCATTGGGGGTGGGGCAGTGATGTAGGAACAGGCATGATGACATCAAAGGTGGGCAACTGCCTGGATTTCTATCCAGTTTTCACAATGTTTTAAAGCGTTGATGCCCAGTTCAAAACCACACACGTGGCAACCTTATCTCTAGCTATATTCTGCTTGATGAGTAAGCCCAGTCCTTTAATTACATGTATGAGATCTATTATACAGAAATCAGTTATCCAGAAAGCTCTGAAATACAGCAATGCTTTTTTTTGTATCTGTAATAATAAGAAATTAACTGCACTTGATAGTAACTAAGCCATGTTGAGGTGAATATGCTAGTATTCAAATGTTCTTCCTGAATTGGTCAGATTATTGTTCGGGTTTCAGAAGCCTAAAAACCGAACAGAAAGTTCGGACCCGAACAGGCCTTACAAAACCCGAAGTGTTCGGGTCAAAACCGAATACGTGGCAACCCTAGGTGAGCAGAAGGATCCACCTGGAGTTTTCCTGGTATCCAGGAGGGCCAGTCCAACACTGAGAAACCCTGATGGTAAAAAGTGGCAATATCAGCTAATTTTTGCACATTGAGTGGAGGAATTTGCATGTTGCACCTACAGGGCTTCTCCTTGCACCAATTAAGTCTCACTCAAATGTCCAATGCAACTACCTCCTGATTTAGCATTTCAACAAGTGTTTTATATGTTAATACATTTGATTGGTCATGTATTATTGCCCCCTTTAAGGTCAGCAGAGTATAGTGAACTGTCAACTTGACATCCTTTGGATTCTATAGCCTGTTGTGACAAGAATACGATCTAGAAAGTGCAAGATAAAAATATATAATACACAAAAGCCATGAATATCCTGTAAATGATATCCTTATAAACACTGAGTTCTGATGTCATCAGTTATAAACGGTGAGTTCTGATGTCATTTCTGTCACATGACTCACTGAAACTTGTGTATTATAATAAATAAAGTACCCCCAAAAAATGCAAAATATGAGGATATTAGAAGTTACCTTGGAGTTCCATGACCTGTATAAAAACACTTTTTATATGGTAATAAAACTCCTCGGTAACTTATAATATCCTTATATTTTACAAGAGGGGGTACTTTATTTACTATATAATACACAAAAGCCATGAATATCTTGTAAATTATATCCTTATAAACGGTGAGTTCTGATGTCATCAGTTATAAACGGTGACTTCTGATGTAATTTCTGTCACATGACTCACTGAAATTTGTGTATTATAATAAATAAAGTACCCCCAGTTGTAAAATATGAGGATATTAGAAGTTACCTCGGAGTTCCATGACCCGTATAAAAACACTCGGCCTTCGGCCTCGTGTTTTTATATGGTCATGAAACTCCTCGGTAACTTATAATATCCTTATATTTTACAACAGGGGGTACTTTATTTACTCTATATCTTACAGTCTGAATGAAAATAGTCTGAAGACAATGACACTAGGTACAGGGCATCCCTGGTTCTCTGCTAGGCCAGTCCAACCCAACTCATTCAGTGTAAGCAATTCCATGTGTGCTGTTACAAATGAGTGTATTGAGGTAGAACTGGTTGGTGTATAGTACTCGCTACACATTTCTCGTTCTTATTTATTTTTCAATTTTCGAACGTTTACACGATGACGGCATTCTCTAACATCTAACGTCAGATCGGCATCTACGCTGTTAACTAATGTCTTGCCCCCGCCCATTAGCTGTAAGAGCCCTGTCACAAAGCACACACCCACTAACCAGTCTCCGGTTTGCCTTTCTCAGAAAATACTGCGCATGCGCGCTACCTCTCCAGCTGTAGTGGGGCCGAGCGCAGTGATCGCACTTCCGGTCTGGTGTCATGGCGTCTTTGCACTGATGGCCAAGAGGGGAGCGCGATAGCGGGGAAGTGGAAAGGTGGGGGGCGGCGGGCGGTGGCGGCGGAGGAGGCGGTGGTGGTGGAGGGGGGAAGCGGAGGTGGTGGAAGATAATACATTTGCTATTACTGTCATTTTCATCATCGGCACCTTTCCGGCGGCCTGTGATACCCGGGAGGAGGGGGCGGAGGGCCACCCCAAGCCGGGGCGATGGCTGCTCATAAGCCAGTGGAGTGGGTGCAGGCGGTGGTAAACCGGTTCGATGAGCAGGTAAGCGAGTGACTGTGGGGAGACCATGGGTGGAGATTGCTGGGCTTTGGTGGTGGTGGAGGAGGAGGAAGAAGAAGGGAGTGTTGCTATGGAGGAAGAAGGTGATGGAGTGATGAGGGTCTGAGTTGCCTTTCTTGCTTCTTACATCTCCTGGATTTTATCACAATGTTATTACTGCCATTCCTTCGCCTTTTTCTTCTTCTTTTCAAAACATGTATTCGTTGGCTTTACACTGCTCTATATGGTATATATATATATATATATATATATATATATATATATATATATATATATATATATATATATACACACTCTTCCCATACCCTTATATTTTTATCTATATGCAGCAAATTGTATATACTGACATGTTTACTCAGCATGTTGTACTTATCACCTGCATCCTTATGGACCACTGCACCATCTCTGGGAAATGTAAATTGGGGGTACACAAGTTCATCACAGTGCTTGCCATATGCAGCAAATTCCGAAGAACACACACAGCCACTACATTATGCTCATCACTGTACACCCAGAAGTGCTGCATTACCTCAGGGGCTTGTATGATTTTTAGACTATTGTTGGGTTCTCAGTATTGTATATCAAACAATTTTATTTCAATAATTAAAAATTAACCATGCTTCAGTATAAAGAGAACCTACTACAGGTATGGGACCTGTTACCCAGAATGCTGGGGACCTGGAGTTTTCCAGATGATGGATCTTTCCAGTGGGAGACAGCCTTTCTGTAATTGGAAGCTTTCTGGTTAAAGGGTTTCCCGATAATGGATCCCATACCGGTAATTGCTGTGGGGTCTTCATTATAGTCCTGTGATTAAATGGCAGCTGTTGTTGACTTTTGCTTACAGTTGACATGCCTCAAAGAAGTAAACAATTGTTTGTGTTCCTGGTAGCAGTTATAAGTTGATGTCCCTTATTAGTCATCAGTTCTCTTTTAAATTTAAATATTTTACAATTTTTCTTGAGAGATGACCACCATCTTTTCTAATGACTTTGTTATGGGATCCTTCATTCATTATAGCATTAGCCAGTTGACATGTGGATATTTATATTGTGTATTGGAGTTAAAGCGATACTGATCCGTTCCTTTAAAAATCATAGGAAAGTGTCAGTATCAAGTAAATGCTGCATCCAAAGTCGTTCCCGGCAAAGCCCCCCCAGCCCTGCGAACCTGTGTGTAGCAGACCAGCTGACACCGCTAACAGAACTTCCGTGTTCAGTGACGCTGGGCTGGGGGTGGAGCGATCTTTTCCATAGGCTGAATTCCTGATTTAATTCGTAATCAGCCTATGGAAGGATCGCGCTACCCCCAGCCAAGCGCCACTGAAACGTTTCTGAAGATCATTTAGAAGCGTCGGAGGGTCGGGTGAACTCAGGCTTGCGGGGGGGCTTTGAGGGGAATGATTATGGGTGCAGCATTTACTTGACACTGACCCGTTCCTATGATTTTTATAGGAATGTATGTACGTCTTTTAATTAACAGTATGAAGGTCTGACCAAACCACGGAAAACTTTCATTTGCTATAGCTTGACGGTATTGTTCTACTGCCAAAGGCTAGTTGATGCCATCAATTGATGCTATCTGTTCTGTTTTTTATTATTTATTTTTTGAAGTGTCTGAACTTTAAAGCAAACGGGAGAATTGCCCATCGGTAATAGGACAGAATGTTGTCAAGTAAAAATATCTTTTCAGTAACTCGTAAATATTGTACAGTTGTTATATTAATGCAGTGCATGGACTATAGAATTGTAAGCATCTGTGGTTTTTAATGCATCTAATGTGTTGTGTCAGAAATAATGGGCCTAATGATAGTTGGCATTTATTTTTCAACTTCACTTCCACAAAAAGTTTGTGCTGTGTTTGGGAACTGGAATTGATCATTTGTGTTAAATGATCATTTAGAAGTTTTATATTAAATTTATATTATGGTATCATCCGATTTTGCATTTCTTCCCAGGCAGTTTTTATTGATTCAGTGTCCGTGGATCTGTAGCTGTATAATGTAGCATTAATGCATTTTTCATTTTTTTCTTCAATTTCCTTGCTATTTTTTTGCAAAAAAAGATTGATTAAAAACTACAAAACTTGAAATACCTTGTCTGTGGTCCCTTTTCCCCAGACAACAATAGGAGTACATGTATGTTTTCCACTTCTCAGAATGCAAATTTTTGAATTCAAGGCCAAAATACAACACTAGGTCTTTGCATTTCAAGTATCAGGTTTGTAAGCTCTTGGGCCCATGGCTGATTTGGCATATAGCACACCAAGAGATGGAAATAAAACAAATTCTCTTGTGCAGACTATAAATTTCCAACATACTATATATATATATATATATATATATATATATATATATATATATATATATATATATATATATATATATATATATATATATATATATATATATATATATATATATATATATATATATATATATATATATATATATACATATACATATATATACATATACATATATATACATATACATATATATACATATATATACATATATATACATATATATATATATATATATATATATATATATATACATATATATACATATATATACATATATATATATATATATATATATATATATATACATATATATACATATATATACATATATATATATATATATATATATATATATATATATATATATATATATATATATATATATATATATATATATATATATATATATATATATATATATATATATATACATATACATACACACACACACACGTCATTAGCGTGGGGGATTTGTATTTGATGTACTGTATATTCTTGAACATATGGCTAAAAGAATGATAAACCAATATTTACTTTTATATGTATCCATTTCATGAGATAAGGGTGACCTGACCAAAGATCTTTAGGGGATACTTGAACTGAAAGTTTAAACCAGTGTTTCCCAACCAGTAGCTTGTGAGCAACATGTTGCTCTTTGACCCCTTGGATGTTGCTCCCAGTGGCCTCCAAGCAGGTGCTTCTTTTTAAATTCCTGGCGTAAAGGCAAGATTTAGTTGCATAAAAACATGTATACTGCCAAACAGCCTGTTGACTGCAAGTCCACATAGGTGCTACCAATACCCAATCACATCCCTTATTTGGAATCCCCAGCAACTTTTTGCATGCTTGTGTTGCTCTCCAACAATATTTTATACTTGAGTGTGGCTCATGGGTAAAAAAGGTTGGGGACCCCTGGTTTAAATACTAGTTTAAATAAGGGCACCTGTCACCTGAGATGTGGGCTAAAAGAGCCTGAACTCCGGTTAGGGGATCACTGGGATCTTATCTCCTTGTGTGGTGGCCATGTTATATCGCATGCAAACGCATAATGGCTGAATTTTCCGCTTGCTCATTATGCACATGCTTCTGACGTAAGCAAGCAATTAGCTCCCTCACGGTGTGACCAGCCTATCGCTGGCATGAACTAATTTTATTTTATTGTTTTCTCCAGTCGGCGTATGGGCACTATTAACCTGCACCTCTGGTGTAGGAAGCAGGTACCCTTTAAGGGCCTATCTACTCTGAAGACTTGAATTCAGGTCTATCAAATTGGTTGGTTCAACTATTTAGATGTCAGTTGCACTTTTTCTGTTTAAAGGAATTTGAAGATCTTCGTACCACATTGAGGCTGTTGGAAGGGCTTTTTGTTAAGAGACATGGAAATTATGGAGGCTAAGTTTTGCATAGGCTACCTAATTATTAAATGAAAACGTATTACTGGTTATTGGATCTGTTATGCAGAAAGCTTTGAAGATCTACAAACTACAGAAAGATAGATTGTCCTGCAAAATCCCAGGTCCTGAGCATTCTGGATAACAAGTCCCATACCTGTACTTTTTATCCTGATTCTCTTTGCAGTTCCATGGCAGCAGTAGTTAAAATATGACTCTAAATTTTCAGTTGTTCCTAATGTAGCATGGAAAGTGCTATTAGTTTAAAGCTGCACCAGTGGTGACCAGAGTGGCCAGTGCAGCATAACCCTGTATATTACATATTATGTTCTCTACAGGAAATCGTACAATAAATAAATATTACGCAAGGTCTATTTCTAGCTATAGACATAATTTGATGGACTAAATTGGGCCCCCTCCCACAGTACTTAGAGAGACAGGATGTGCGGGCTACAGAGGTACACAAAAGACTAAATTGGGATGATATCTATGACATATTGCACAGGTGTCCCCCTTCGCTGTAATTAATTGCTGCAATATGCAGTAAAGCTAATTACTAAGAAATCCTCATTAAACATAATTTTAATTCAGTGTGCTCCATTAAAAGTTTTTCCACAAAAAAAGGGGTGCACAGTTAAAAGCCTAAGAGGATTAACCTTTTTTTTCTTAAGAAACTACTAAAAGTACAAAACTTCTACCCCTATATAATGGCCATAGAGATTCAAAGTAACATTTACCTGAAGCAAGGAATCCCTACCTAGTTCAAGTCTTGTGTCACCAGAACATTGACCTAGGTAGTCCCTTCTTGAGCATCTTCTTTCGCATTAAAAAAAATGGGGAGAAACAGTGCGTCACTACACATTTTGATAGTTTCACCAAGTGGCTTTACTTTTGTGGGAAAACATTTTATTGAATTCATTGAATAAAAGTTAGGTTTTGAGAATAGTTTTCCCAGTGATTAAATCCACTAATCGGAAGTTTTGTTACGGAGTGGTGCAATTAACTACAGATTAAGCGGGGTACCTGTGCAATGAGTTGCAGAATCATCCCCACTTTTCTATTGTAAGCCAATAGTTGCTACTGTCTTGACCATCCTTGACCTGTGTATTGGGCCATAATCATGTCATTGCAGGCCAATATCTAATCAGGGATCACTTAGATGCATGTCTCTACCCTTGATGCCGTAGGGGAGAATTAAAACTCTCATTTTTGGTATCTAGGCAGTGCTGTGTGTAGGGCATAAGACAAGTGAATACTCATATATACTCAATATTTCACTTCGATATAAATCAGGAAGACTGCAAAATCTCATACAGTGAAACCAGCATAAGGTAGTTTATACAGTCCACTCCCAACAGGTTTGCAACAGATCTTCTTATATGATTCAGCTATTGACAAACTTGGGTGACCAAAGTGGGCAATCCCCTAATTTTGTGATGCTACCAAATCAGATCCGTCTGTGGCTACCTGCAGAAATAACATAGACTTGGACTGATTTGTCACAATATAGGACAAACAAATTACAGGTATGTGACCTGTTATCCAGAATGCTTGGGACCTGGGGGTTTCCGGATAATGGATCTTTACATCTTTATACCTTAAGTCCATGTAAACACCAACAAATAAAATAATTTGAAAGTATTTCAAATATGTACTGTTGCTATGCATTGATAAACATTATGAGTTTGTATTAGAAAGACTACTATAGTTAAAGCGAAAGCAAAGAGCTTTCTCAAGAACTTCGCACCATTGGGGCCATTATCCGGAAGTATCCATGAGCCAAGGTTCACTTGCATAGAGCTTCAGGAAGACCTTGAATTAGCAGGTACAATTGTTTCAAAGAAAACTAAGTAATACACAACATGGTCTCTATGCATGCTCACTGTGCAAGACTCCACTGCTAAAAAAAAGCATGTTGAAGTTTGTTTAAAGTTTGCTACACAACATTTGGACAAGCCATTAAAATTGTGGGAGAATATGGTCTGGTCAAATGAGACCAGAATTTAACTTTGGATATCATTGCACACACCATGTTTGGAGCATAAATGGTACTGCACATAACCCCAAAAACACCAAAACACCATACCAACAGTGAAGTTTGGAGGTAGGAGCATCGTGGTGTGGGGCTGATTTTCAGCATATGGTACTGGCAGACTTGAAGAAAGAATGAATGGAAAAATGTACCTGGACATTCTTGATAAGGATCTGCTGCCATCTACCAGAATGATGAAGTTGAAACGAGGGAGGACATTTCAGCAAGACAATGATCCCAAACACCCAGCCAAAGTTATTCTCAATTGGTTCCAAAGACAGAAAATAAAGCTGCTAGAATGGCCTAGTCAATCACCCGACCTGAATCCAATTGAAAATCTATAGAAAGAACTCAAGATCCGTGTTCATAGAAGAGGCCCCCTGAAACGTTTAGGATTGGAAGACCGTTTTTGTGGAATAATGGGCCAAAAATGACATCTGGGCCATGTATGCGACTAGTTTCTTCATACAAGAGGCGCATGAAGCTGTCATTACTAACGATACTTATTTCCTGCATCATTCCACTTTATTAGACATAACTGAAAATGTATGGGCTTATTTTTTTTGATCTCTTTGTATGTGTGGATAACTTGGTTTGTTACCGACATCTAGGGGCCCATTTACTAAGGGTCGAAGTGAATTTTCGAATTCGAAAACTTCAATTTCGAAGTAGTTTTTGGGTACTTCGACCATTGAATAGGCCAAAATTATATTTGAATAGAAAATACTTAACAAATTCGACCATTCGAAAATCGAAGTACTATCTTTTTAAAAAATTCCACTTCGCCACTTCGCCACCTTAAACCTGTCGAATTGCTGTTTAGCCTATGGGGAACCTCCTAGAACCTTTCTGAGTGTTTGGGCGAAGTTTTGTGTAGTCAAAGTATTTTTATGTAAAATCGATTTAATTGATCGATCGACTATCGAAGTATCAAATTCAATGGTTGAATTTCGAAGTTTTTTTAACTTCGAAATTCGACCCTTAGTAAATGTGCCCCCTGGTGTAAATTTCATGTCAATAGCCTCATTAGAAATATATTTACTGAGAAAGCCATTGACCTGTTTAATACTGCTGTATAGCACCAGCATGTTTGTTCATAATTAACTTAAAATCAGTTCACCCCTCCAATTCCTTATATTTTTTTTCCATCTAAATGGAAGCTGTGAAGGCATTCATGGCTTCAGCAGTCCTAAGATTTCTATTGCCCCACCCACTAAGTCGCCATGTAATCTCTAAAAACACAGTTCTGAATATGTCTAAGTTTAGTACCAAAAGGAACTCCTTTTGGAACAGCAATACCCCTATATGGCATGAGGTTTATATTAGCTTATTGTTGTATAGAAATGCATGTACTGAGTATAGATTGTTGACATTTTTATCCTTGGTGTGACCTGTATTAAGGCAGACTTAATCTTTAAATGTCTTGCAAATATGATAAAGGGCATGAAAGGCCCGAAACATGTGTGTATTAGTAGTCGGTAATAAGAGAATTTCACAGCATATGTTTATGCTGTTTGAGTGCTCTCCTCCATTTCCATGATTCAAACATGGGACCTTTGTTTGACGGAATTCTAATTCTTGCAGATGTGCAAAATAAGTGTTTGGTGTCATACTTTGGATACTCAAAATAGTTTGGTTTCTGTGTACTTTTCTTTGGCCCTTAATAATGTCAAACCTATCACAAGGTTTTGTTTATATGGATGCAGCTGCCTTCCGGTCTCTCTCTCTTTCCAAATGATTTTGTTTAAACACAGTCACCTGCTATAAGAGTTTTAAATGTATTAAGTTTAGAGGAGACATCCTAAATATGCATGCTGTTTAACCATTTTATCAAAATGTATCTCTGAAGCCAAGAGCAAGTGCATGTTAATAATATTGTAAAGTACCTGGATCAGCTTTTTCCAAAGAATTCGTTTTAACAACGTTGTATTTTTCTAGAAAGACATGTACCGGTATACACTTTATGACTAATGTACCTACTTGTACAAGAGAATTCAACAGCTTCGTTTAAAAAAACAAAAAAACCTTTGTATGAATAAAGCTCAAAACCAAACTTAATGCAAAGGTTTGCAACCTTTGTATGGTGTACTGAACAGCTGTATTCATTGTGATCAAACCTGTAAAACAAAGCCGTACCAAGACATAGTAGTGATCATAACTTCATAAAGATTTTGGCCTCCATCTTTCCTTGTGCCTAGAGTTGAGTCACATTGTTACTGGTCAGTTGTTGCAACGCAATGAATATTTGTATCATGCACATTTTTATTTTAAAGAATTTGCATGCTCTTCACCCAGGACTGAATGAAAGAAATTAAGGAGGATTAAAGCAGCAAAGTCAATTGATATCTCCCTACGCAAATGGTTTTCAGCTTTTTTTTTTTTATTTTTTTCTTTTTTTTTTATCTCCCTTTATGGTCCGACATTTGAACAAGATGAGAAAACAGAACATGTCTTCACAGAAAAGTTTACTTTAACCTTTAAGTAAGCTTTCCAGGAGTAGGTAGGAGATCAAATCCCCCTAAGGGAGCACTCCACTCTTTGGGAAACGCTGCTCTACACAGAAGGAGCAGGAAGCCAAAGCAGGGTGTTGCAGTGAATTTAATTTATAGAATTAACACAGACATTTTCTTCTCCTTAAAAAAAAAAAATTACAAATGTGAAGTACAAATACTGATACACATAAGTTTGTTCAGCAGCTCCCAATGAGTAAAGTATGTAACCTCTTACCATGTAGCAATGTGCCTCTTAAAAGAAAACTATACCCCTCCAAACAATGTAGGTCTCTATAAAAAGATATTGCATAAAACAGCTCATTTGTAAAACCCTGCTTTATGTAAATAAACCATTTTCATAATATACTTTTCTAGTAGTATGTGCCATTGGGTAATCATTTAAAAGAAAATTGCCATTTTAAAAGATAAGTGCCTCCCCCTGGGATTGTACGATTCACTGTACACACAAACATACAAAGCAAAACATACTTGTTAGGTCACATGAGCCAATTAGACAGAGTTGTGTCTTTTGCTTCCTGTTGCTTAAAGGAGAAGGAAAGGCTAAAATTAAGGAATCTGTATTAGAAAGGTCTATATAAATACACCAGTAAACCCTTGAAGTAATGCTACTCTGAGTCCTCTGTCAAAAGAAACACCACGTGTCTTTCCTTCTATTGTGTACACACTGGCTTCTGTATCAGACTTCCTGTGTTCAACTTTAACCTCCAGGACACGGCCTTGAGCATGCTTCGTTTGCTCCCCTCCCCACTCCCGTCCCTGCCAAAATCTGAGCACAGAGCTATGAGTGAGCAGGGAGAGACTCAGGCAGGAAGTGATGTCACACCAAGCCAATATAGTAGTTGCTATCCTAAACAAAAAGAGAACACTTCAAGAGCTGTTTACTGTGGTAAAGCATTCTGCAGAATGAATCTAGAGTTATTGATTGCACTATTGTGGCTAATCTATTGGCAATAAACTGCTTCAGTAGCTTTCCTTCTCCTTTAAGTATTCATTTTGGGGATATAGTTTTCCTTTAAATAGTAACTAGCTCCGGAAATATGCTGGAGAGCAAGATGAAGTCGTACTCTACTATGTTTGCTCCAGGCTCAATTTGCTGCAGATGTTGCCTGGGCATACTGGAAACATTGGGCCACTCTTCCCTGCATCTAATAACCCAAGGCTGGTTTGTTTTTGAAATTTGCACCCTTTATTATTTTTAATGTATTTCTCTTGTAATGCCCTTGTCCTCTAAAATGGGCAACTGATGAATAAGGCATCAGTGTTTAGTTTATGGTGGTTTTATATATGTATGTATGTATGTATGTGAGGCACTTTGATCTAACATTTATAAGCATGCCAAAAAGTGGCGTTTTAAGGCTGCTGTCACCGGAAAGCAGTTTCAGGCAAGTGAGTATAGTGGGCGTCTATTTGGGACACCCAAAAGTGCATCATTTGCCATTACTTGTGGGCATCACAACTTGGCCAACCTTTCTTCATAACTGAACTTTTCCAAGAGGTGGTCCTCCAACAAGTATATATCTAACTTAGAACCCTTAGGGTGATGGAACATGGGACATTTTGGCGCTTGTGCTAAACCTCCTTCAGCGTGGGCAACAAAGACGTCTAAAAATACCGTTGCATTGTTCACAATCCCAATAGTAAAACATTTGAATAGTATAATCGTGTGAAATTGCCTTCTGTATTTTCACTCTATTCAAATGTTTTACTGGTAATCTCAATAATTACACATTATTACCTCATGTATGTTGATAAAAAAAAACCTAACATTGGCTCACCAAAGACACAAAATTTCAGGAAAGAACTTTTGTGCTAAGATCATTACGTCAACATAATCTGAATGTCCCTTTCCTGAAATTTAGGGACCGATTTATTAACATTAGTATTTGGTTTCCCTGAATCAAACTTTTTAGTGCAAAAATGAATTCATTGTAATAAAGTAAAATTTTGATATTAGTTGTAAAAGGCATGGGAAGCCAATACAAAACATAAAGCTGGCAAAGTCATGTAGAAGTCAGTGGGAGCTGTCCTTATTAAATCGTAAGATCTTTATTTACTTTGAGGTTTTAAGACTCTTCACTTTTTATCGCATGAAAATGCTTATGAAAACTAGGATTTTGGGGTGAGGAGATATTTGTGCTTTTTTAAAATAAGTTTAGGCGAGTTGAAAAAAATTCTATAAATTGACACAATTCAAATTTTTGAAAAATACAGCCGTTTAAATTTTGAAATCCGACATTGGTCTAGACACATTAGTCCCCCAGGTACCCCCAGTCATGGGACTGCTCTGATAAACTTCAGTCATTCTTTACTGCTGTGCTGCAAGTTGGGGGTGATATCACCCCCCCTCCCTTTCCCCCAGCTGCCCATCAGCAAAACATGGGAAGGTAATCAGATAGCCGCTCACTGACACAAGATAAAAGCTCCCTGGTTGATATGAAAATAGTACTCATTAGGGCAGAGACACACGTAGAGATTCGGGGAGATTAGTCGCCCCAGCGACAAATGATGTCTTCTTTGGGCGACTAATCTCCCTGAACTGCCTCCCTGCCAACTAGAATCCAAATCGCCGGCGGGATGTCACACGGAGCACTTCCTTTTCCGAAGTCGCCTGAAGTTTCCTTATGAGGCAACTTCGGTGACTTCGGAAAATGAAGCGATCCGAGTGCCACCCCACCGGTGATCTAGATTCTAGTAAGTGGGGAGGCAGTTCGGGGAGATTAGTCGCCCGAAGAAGAGGCGATTTGTCGCCGGGTGACTGAATCTCCCCAAATCTTCTAGTCTGTCTCTGCCCTTAGTAAAATTAGTAAAAATTCCACTGATATTCCTTCAGAGTGAATTATTTGCAGTGTAAACGGTATAAATTAGAAATAAAAACTACACCATAAAATCACAACAGAATCCCTTTATATATTAAATTACTTATTTCTGATTTTACATTGTCCCAGACTTTACAGTATTTTTCCTGGTTCCTTGAAAATGTAAAATTGGGGTTTTTCCCCATTTTTATAATGACTTGTAATGTTCATGTATAGTTTTCCCTTTAAAATGCCATTCTAAGTTTGTGTAGACTGTGGTGTTTTTGGGCAATGGTTCAGTTAGAGCAGGGATGTCCAAACTTTTTGCAACGAGGGCCAGATTTGGTGAGGTGAAAATGTGTGGGGGCCGACCATTTAGCCTGACATTCTTTGAACCATTAACACCATTTAACGAATTTAAACAAGGAATCACGCAGCCGTAGCAGTAACATTTGGGTACATACTGCTGCCTGTGTGCTGAAGGTGTTAGCAATAGACACGTACTGGCACATAGTGACGCCCCACTCTTGCATACGTCTTTTGGGGCTGAAGGTGTAATCAAAGTAGTGATGTGCCAGCACAATAAACGAAAGAAGTATGTGAGAGCGGCGCGTCACTATGTGCCAGTACGTGTCTATTGCTAACACCTTCAGCACACAGGCAGCAGTATAGACCAAGTGGCAGATCATTTCACTAATGTGCCCAAATAGTACTGCTACGGCTACGTGATTCCTGATTGCACTGTGCTGGGGGGGGCACATTATTATTAATTTTATGATGGAGGCTGAGGGCCGGTGTAAATTTGATAAAGGGCAGCAATTGGCCCTCTGGCTGCACTTTGGACAAGCTTGGGATTGAGTCATTTTGACTGCTTCTGTTTTCCGTGTGGGCACAGTGTGCTATTGGCTTTAAACTTTTTTAACTAATCTTTTTAGTTTTTATCTTTATTCTTGGATTGTTTTTCTCCCAGTTTCAGCTTGGAAAGTGCCATGCTACTTTCAACACACATTTAGCTTTTCACATGGGACATAAAAATAGAGAACAGTCTTGTACAATCTCAGGCTCTGAATAAAAACTATTCTAAAAACAAATGGAATAGTTAGTGCTGTAAATGCTGAAAAACATTGCTGTGGTATAAAATGTTTTCATGTTCATGTTTTCCAAAAGTCTTCTATAAAGCCCAGTACAACAAAGAACCATTTAAATTTAGCTTAATGGACTCAAAGAAAATAGTCAGAAAAAAGCAGACCAGGAAACCAGTTGGGTCTGTGACCTTTTGAAGAATGCACCCAGTATTATCTAAAACAAAGTCTCCAGTGTTTCTGAAAAGGAATTAATAACTTTGTTCCAAAAAGCAGTCAAGTGCTGCCCAATAGTCAGTGACTTTTGCAGTTAAAAATAAAATGGGAGCAGTCCTGCTAAAGGCAGATCTTGTGTGCTGCAAGGACCAAAAGTGAAAGCTAGACTGTGTAGCCATCAACATAGTGAAAATCTCATCCCTAAAATACACTTTAAGCTGCGCTTACATGTAGTGAAGAGACTGGTGCTACTTTTAATGCAATTGACCCCTCTTTAAACGTATCCTGTCACAGGAAAACATGTCCGTTAATAGTGTTGCTATTTGTTTTGCTGGTGTACAATGAGGGTGTGGCCACATAATTCATACGGACAGAAAAAGAGATCACCTGTACTTACCATATCAATATATTAAGGCCAATTACTATTAAAATGCCTGCTCTCCCCTTTTTAAAACAAAATGTTTGTCAATATATAGCATTAAATTTAAGTTGATCAACTACTTCAGAGTCATCCATAGTTTGATTCATTAGTACCTAATTATAAGCTAAATGGCAATAAAAATAGCTGTGCTCACCACTAAACATGGGGTATGAAATGAGGTTTAGGTTACTCTGCACAAACTACTTCCATTACCAGGAAATATGTCATCATAAAATGTTTACGTGGGTTTTTATAGTAAAACATTTCCTTCACCTTGCATATTGTATGTGGTACAAGGATACACCCCCCACAGACATCCCAGTGTCCAGACTCCCCTCCATTGCTTGTTATCAGAAGCATGAAATTGGTCCTGGATTCCAGCGTCATGTTCCTAGCAAGCAATGAAAGCCAGGGTTCCTGGACACCGAATGTGGCATGGTTATCCCAACTGCCCTGCCCTGAGTGCTAAGGCCAGGGGCTTTGGGAGGGGGACCAGTAAAGGGGTCACCCTTTCAAAAAGGCAAGGAATGGCTTGTCAAATTTGTCTTGTTAAATATGTTTAACTATTAGTTGAAACTGAACATTTACATTTTAAAAAAAAAATTAAAAAAAGTGGTGTAAGTGAAATCCAATAGGGATAACAGTCATAACATTATAGTTCTCATTAACTAGTCATGGTCCATTCTCTCTATTCTTCTATTCTATTCTTTAATTTTATTTTATACATTTGGATTATGTTTAGGTTAAATGTGTGTGTATAAAGGGACAGTTGGTGGACCTTTGTATTATCCATGTTAAAAATTAATAATCTTTATATGCTCTAGGATCTGGAAAATACATTTGCATATTGTTCTTTGAGCTATTTAAAGTACTTCTGGTTTATAGGAGCAACTGCTACAAACTCATGCATCTGAAACTTTAGTATAAGCAAAAGAGAAACTGAGCAATGTTTGTTGTTTACTTAAGCTTTGATTTTGAACCGATTTTCTGAAAGTGGTTGATTATAGAAATATTTACAAAACTGTAATTGACCGCTTTGCTATTTGCTTCTTTTTATCTTCTGGGAACTTTAGAACTTAGAAATGTCTTTACCTGCCATTTTTCTAGTTAGAGGCAAAGCTTAACTAGTTTTGTTGTTATTTAGGATTACTGTTAAATATTTCTTATAACTGAAAAAAACCTCCCATGGATTAATACAGTTGTTTTTTTTTTTTTTTTGCCTCCCTTCTAGCTTCCAATTAAAGCGAGTCAGCAGAATACCCACACCAAAGTCAGCATGGAGCACAACAAAGAGTGTCTCATAAACATTTCAAAGT
This sequence comes from Xenopus laevis, assembly GCF_017654675.1. NCBI lineage: Eukaryota > Metazoa > Chordata > Amphibia > Anura > Pipidae > Xenopus > Xenopus laevis. The sequence continues at coordinate 107,903,238 of NC_054373.1, forward strand.
ACAAATTTTCTCTGGTTATAAGTGGACTTACGAACATCTTAAAAAATGTAAACCACATGGTGAGTTTCCTCTGTAAGAAAAGACAATGTAACGAAAGCTCCTCCCATATACTTGATTTTCTTTATGGTGAAACAAAAATATTTCTTTTGTAGTGTTTGATATATATTCAAAGAGTGCAGTGGCGTGGATGGAAGTGATATTTGGCCCTATCCATCCTGTCCGAGCCTCCATTGCTGTAATTGGCAACCAGGTCTTATTTTGGTGCATTTTAACTTTATGATGTGCCCCTTTGTCATAATGGCTTCAACTGCTTAAGCTGAGGTCAAATCAGTCTGTTTTCTATGGGGTGTAAGACAACAAAAAAGAACAACCACTGCCTCTATTTCTAATGCACTGCTAATCTATGTATGATTTTCAAAAATCTGTAGAAATAATTTTCCTCCTTAGTATAAATTGGTTGTGAAAATGATTTGTAACTCATAGCTGATTTGAAAAAAAAAAAAAAACACCCACTTGTTCCCTCCCTACCTTCTGTAAACAAGTTATTTCACTTTAAAAAATACAGTGAGAAAAAAAACCTCATAGTGCACAAGTAGCTATTTTTATTATTTTATTATGTATTCAATCAATAGACTGCTTAGTTGCTCTTTGTTCTTATTTGCAGAGAATATCTGGAGAGACTTCAGAAAAAAATCTGTATTTATCTCAGTTGATTATTTTGGATACACTGGAAAAATGTCTTGCAGGGGTGGGTATAAAAAGATCTTTTTTAATGTGTGTGTGTGTGTGTGTGTGTGTATATATATATATATATATATATATATGTGTGTATATATATATATATATATATATATATATATATATATATATATATATATATATATATATATATATATTCTGAAAATAAATCATAATGTTGAAGAAAACAAGTATCACTGCATAACTTTTTTTTTTTTTTTTTTAATTTCACGCTTTCTTGCAAACTTCATTTTACCTCACCTGCCACACAGTCACTTTTTTACACTATACTGCTTATATTTATTTAAAATGCCTCTTGGAGTTTATTAAAATGTTGTACTAAACCTTCCATCTATAATCATCCCCAAGTTATCTGGTCTTTAAAAATAACCCATCTCTGATCCCTGTCTCGTCAGGTCCTAGTACTCCATTCAAATTCTCAGTTATGTTCAAAGGGAATATTTATTTCAAATTTGTGATTTCTCTTTGTTTTTCCTCCAGCAACCAAAGGATTCTATGCGCTTGGATGAAACGATGCTGGTAAAACAGTTACTGCCAGAGATCTGCCATTTTATTCACACATACAGAGAAGGCAATCAGTATGCAGCCGAACTCCGAATGTCTGCTTCGGGGGTACTGTTCTCAATTAGCTGTAATAACTTTCATGCCGTCTTTAGTCGTATTTCTACAAGGTAATTGCTTTGTCTTTATGTGCTTAAACAGCAATAGGCAATATGGAAGATATGTGATTCAGCTTTAATCACTGTAGCCACATATATTTACTACCATATATTTACTACCAGCCAATAAGTACAGGGGCACAATCATTAAAATCTGTACCTTTTTCAGAAAGCATGATTTCCTTAAAGGACCAGTAACATCAAAAAATGAAATTGTAATAAAAGTAATAAAAATATAATGCAGTGTTGCCCTGCACTAGTAAAACTACTGTGTTTGCTTCGGAAACATTACTATTGTTTATATAAATAAGCTGCTGTGTAGCCATGGGGGCAGCCATTCAAAGGAGAAAAGGCTCAAGTTACACAGCAGATAGCACATCAGCTCTGTAGAACATGCTATCTGTTATCCATTATTTATCCTGTTCCATATAGCTGTTTTTCAATTTCCGCCATTGCTACTCAACAGCTTGTTTATATGAACTATAGTAGTGTTTCTGAAGCAAACACATCAGTTTTACCAGTGCAGGGCAACACTACATGATATTTTCATTACTTTAAAGGAACAGTAACACCAAAAACTGAAAGTGTTTTAAAGGGATTCTATCAGTGGAATTTTGCAAAATGCTTCAGTTAGTAGTACTGCTCCAGCAGTATCCTACATTGAAATCTGTTTTTCAAAAGAGCAAACCGTTTTTTATTTTTTATGGTTAATTTTGAAATTTGTTAAGGAGCTAGACATGTTCTTTGTTTCCGAGGTGCCCTCAGCTATGTGACTTGTGCTCTGATACACTTAATTTACCCTTTACTGCTGCACTGCAAGTTGGAGTGATATCACCCCCTCCCTTTCACCCCAAACAGCCTATCAACAGAACAATGGGAAGGTAACAAGATAACAGCTCCCTGATACCTAGATTGCTAAAAATGCTCCCCTAGTTTTAGATATGAGAATAGCACTTAAAGTAAAACACTCAACCTGACCACGATACCTCCAGTTAGAGAAACAACAGCTTATCTGAAAGCAGTTCCATTGTGCTGGCTCTTTCTGAAAGAACAGGATCAAGAACAATGACCTGAGATGGCTGCCTACACACCAATATTACAATTAAAAAAATGACATTAATATAAAAAAAAAATCTGGTGACCACCTCTTACCTTTTTTTTTTTTAACTGTCAAAATTTACATGCCTAGTTTTCCCCATTGATTCTAATGTGTTAAATCATTAAAAAGAGTTAAATATTATGATGATTGGGTGTCCGAAAATGCTCCCACTGTTATTCTAACGTAAATAATTTTACATTGGAAAGGGGGATGCCCATGTAGGCATTGATTGGTACTAAATTTTTTTACAAGGTATGAAGTGAGGTTTTCTTTTGCTAGCTAAATCGAGACCTATTGCAGGGGATTAAAATCACGTCTGGTGAAACCGCTGAATTATTCTGCTGTGCTGTTGCAAGCTGTGCAAGTAACAACTGTATGGGTAATGAAAGAAATGGGAATCCGTATTAAGGCTCTAATTTAATGCAAATAGAAAAGTCTTTTAACCATCATTGCATTATTTTACTCGGTTACATATCTTTGGTTGGTATAGTAAAACTGCATATTAGCTAGTGTTAATAATCCTCAGATTATTGCAGGCTAACTGCTCCTGATCTCCAGACCCCATTTCCATTTAGGGCACATTTCAAATCTTTGTGCATCAATTGGGAAATTCTGTGTGCAGATATTCCCATTTACACAGAAGGGAATGTTGCTTCCCTCTCCTTAGGTAATGACTAAGGCATGATTTACACAGGTTATTCATAATTATGCAGGAGACATGCAATGTGAGATCCTAAAAAAATCTATATTACAAAATCTGTGTGTAAATGATTGTTTGGCATTTGGTATGTTCATTTTGCTGGCTTTATTGGGAATATAGAAAAAAGTTTGCATGCAATGTCTGTAATTTTTTTATTGCAATATGAACATCCTATATTTTACCTGAGTAGTTCTCTTTCTGTTTTAACAGGCTTCAGGAACTGACCGTTTGTTCAGAGGACAATGCTGACGTTCACGATATAGACTTGATACAATATATCAATGTGGACTGTTCAAAACTTAAACGACTTTTACAGGGTCAGTGAAATCTGCCTTTGCAATCATAGATGCGTCCACCATAGGGGTTCTTATACAAGCACAGCATTTTTATTCATTAAGGTTGTCTGAATTTACTAGAGATGTTCATTTTGCAGAATCAAACCCACTATAAATCAGTGGTTTTTTTTTGTTTTGTTGTTTTTCAGAAACAGTATTTAAGTTTAAGTCTCTGAAGAAAGTTGCTCAGTTGGCAGTTATTAACAGTCTTGAAAAGGTACGTCTCATCCGCGAATACATTTTATCTTAGTTCTTTTAGATTTCGGTTTGCTTTGCCTACAACTGCATCCAAATTCTTTTATATATATATATATATATATATATATATATATATATATATATATATATATATATTTGCAAAATTACATTTCTGCAAAGATACCAGACATCACTGAAACCCAACCATCTAAGCATTTTGTCACTCCTTTCTAGCTAAAGTGCAATTCTTTGAAACTAATTTCTTGCAAACACCTTAGACCCCTTTAAGCGTTGACAACTATATTCCCAAAAATACCTTTGCTTTGAAAATCAATTGACTACAGATATGGAAATAGATATGCTTGTGTAAAACAAAACAAAGGCTTTAGCTGAGTGTTTTTCGGTGGGCAAGTCATTTGTTTTTATTGTGCTTGTAACAAATGGAAATAAAGGAATTTCAGTTGTTGCCCTGTTAAGTGCTAGAATGAACAAAATCCATACATATTTACTAAAAACAATACGCAAAAAGTATGATTGGCACAATCCATATTTATTCAGCTAATGTCCTTTGCCTACAGGCCTTTTGGAATTGGGTTGAGAATTATCCAGATGAATTTACAAAGTTGTACCAACGCCCACAGACTGATATGGCAGGTAAGAAGTAGGACTAAACTGGGTAATGTAAAAGGTTGCAAGGTTTACCACTGATCTACTATCTCATAGTATCCATTTATAAAGTCTACCTGCTGATTTGTTGCTATGAATTATGAGGCTAAGTGCAAACTTTAATTTTTTTTAGAGCAAATGCAATAACAAGGGCAATGTTTGCTCTAGGTGAGTGCTTTGATTGCCATGATCAGTGTCATGAAGCTCAAGCACAGAAGTATACCCCCTTATCCTAGAGCAGTCTGCTTCCAAACTGGAAACTTGGATTGTATATAACTGCAATCCAAGGAAAGCCTAGATGCAGCTGCTCACCACTGCATAGCTCTGCATTCTTGCTTTTGGTACAGAGGCACAAGGTATTTCAGCTGGGCAGTGATAAGTTTTAGCAGTGTGACAAAGGTCTCTGTAAGGGGCTAACATTTAGAATTTTCTTAAAGGAACTAAACTAAGAGGACACCATAATGTTTTCTTTGCCTTTTCTTAACCGCGAGAATTGTATAAATAGATTTATTAAGACTTTATAGCTATGGAAGTTACTCTCACCTAGATTGGGTGACACAGGCACCATGTGGACACTAAAAGTTAAAGGTGACTTCTCATCCTGCTCTGGGCTTCATCCTCTGCCTCCTCCTATTCTCTCTAGTTTCTTTAGTGTCCTTAGAAGGAGAACACGGACACTCTTAAGTGGCTGGAGCAAATGATCTTACTACGGTGCTGGTCATGCCACACCAAGCAATACCTGATCCAGTGCCTCCTCCGCCAGATAGTTGTTTCAACAACCGGAGAAAATGCCCTCGTGCCTTACCACTCTATGGAGGCTGCAGGCAAAGCTCCTTCCTCCCGAGACTGCTGTTCCCACTCCACGGAGGCCTGCACCAGTCTATCTACAGCGGCGATCAACTCATTGCACAGAATACTGGCTGTACAAGTAGGGAACATCCTACCCCCCACCCCATCTTGCCTTCTTAATTTAGCTTAGGAAGGAGGACGGTTCTTACAGACCGATGTTGGACCTGAAGACCCTCAACAAGTTCGTCAAGGCTTACCATTTCAAGATGGACTCAATCCAATTAGTCCTAATGCCCATGGAAAAGCACAAACTAATGACTGTAATAGACATAAAGGACGTATACCTGCACGTACCCATTCACGCCAATCATCATAGATTTCTGAGGTTCTATGTAGCGGGTAATAGCAGTTTGTGGCCTTACCATTCGGCCTGTCATCTGCCCTCCGCATCTTCACAAAGATAATGGTGGCAGAATTAGCAGGACTCAAACTGAGGGGCATAACAGTGATCTCATATCTGGACGATCTTCTGGTGAAAACCCCCTCCCGAGAGTTGGCAAACTGTAATACCTCACAAGTACTGCAGAAATTGACTCCATCTTCCGGCACAGAACAGAGCATACCTAGGTATAAGCGTAGACTCTCGCCAGTCTACGGGGTTTGGGAGGAGTATTGGACCAGAACACAGTTCAAACAGAGAAGCTTCTATTAATCTCCTATAGTTAAGAGCGATACTACACTCACTAATGCACTGGACAGCCCTGCTGCGAGGCAGAGCGATGCGGATACAATCGGACAACGTGACAGCAGTGGCGTACATAAACCACCAAGGGTGGCCCTAGCAGAGGCAAAAAGAACCATAACCATATAAGCCATATATCTGCCAGGAATAGACAACTAGATGGCGGATTATCTAAGCAGAGAAACACTAGATCTGGGCGAGTGGAGCCTACGCACAGAAGTTTTCCAGCTGACCCCCCAAATGGGGCCTCCCAGAGGTGGACTTGATGGCATCTCGATACAATCACAAGGTTACAAAGGTTGTAGCAAGAAGCGTATCGGGGTCTGAGCCCATGTCTCAATAAAGGCATTTTAAGCAAAGGAATCCATGACTGGTGCTGTCAATATTTGAAAATTGTGAGTGAACAGATACATGGTGGAAACCGTTGTACGTGCACCAGGCCCTAAGAATTGGGAGGCTACAGGTGCTGACTAAGAAACCTATTTGCAAGAAGCGTAGACCCACAGGCATGGGCGGTAGATGCCCTGGTGCTTCCCTGAACATTCTCTCTAGCTTACATCTTTTCCCCCTTGGCTCTTCTACCAAGAGTCATCAAGACTATAAGGAGGGAAGGAACTCAAACCATCCTAGGGGCTCCCTACTGGCCTCGCAGAGAGATCTAGTAGACATGGCAGCAGGGGTTGCTTTGGGACATCTCCATAGTGCCTGTCTCCCTCAATCTAGGTGAGAGAAAGGAAGATTTGAGTACTTACCGTTAAATCCTTTTCTCTCATCCTACATTGGGGGACACAGGCCTTTCCTCCCTGTTAAGAATCAATATGTATAAGGTTGGGTCCACAATGGAAGTTTTTAATCTCCCAGTTGGCAGTTTTTTCTCCTAGTTGTATATAATGCAAGTTATGTTAAGGGGTGGGGAGACTCCTTCTCTGTTTTGAGTGATATGGTGAGCTATTCCTTCTTCGGTTAAAAACTAGAAAGAATAGAAGTAATAGGGATGAAGCCAAGAGCAGGAGGAGGAGTCACCTTTAACTCTTAGGGGCAAATTCCCCAACCCGGCGAAAATTTGCCATCGCTGGCTTTGCGCGCAACGCTTAGCCAGGCGTAAATTCATCTGGACAACACTAATTCACGAAGATCCAAAGTTGCGCACAGGGTACCAAACGCTGGTGAAAGTACGCTCAGCAGTTCGAAGTTACGCTAGCATTGGCTAATTAGCATACGGTGTGCAGTTAAAGTACAATGCCCGTATATACTGCAGCAAATACATTACACTACACAAGGCCAGGGAACCTTAATAAAATTATATAAAGTTGTTATAATGCCCTACACATGTGCCCACAGTATAGTTTAGGTGCCATATGTGAAATTCTTCTTAGCCATATGTTAGCAAATGTAGGGGGGAAGGAGGGTACCCCAAATCGATTTCAGTCTATCACCCTTTAAATAGGAAAAAACGCCAGCGTTTCTATTCTATTGCACTTCGCCTGGTCTGAGGTGGTGAAGGCAAGTCTGGCGATAGAGTAACGGTCAGTAAAATCAAAAACTTAGTGAATTTGCGTAGTAACGCTCTTTCGCCAGTCCTAAAATTTGCCTGGCGTTAGAGTGCGAAGTTGTGCCAGAGTCTATCTCCTTGGCGAAATTACACCAGCGAATTTACATCAGCTACCGTTAGTAAATCAGTGAAGTGCTGAAATGATGTCACGCTGGTGAATTTTCTCCAGCGTTAGCCACTTCGCCCTTTAGTAAATTTCCCCCTTAGTGTCCACACTCCAAGCTGCAGGATCTTCATCCCCATGTTGCCTGTGTCCCCCAATATAGGATGAGAGAAAAGGATTTAACAGTAAATACTAAAATCCTTTCCCTTTTTTTTTTTTCTTTTTTTTTCCCCCCTCTGTGTATTTTCTGATTATGCAATCTCCCAAGAAATTATTTTAATGACTGTTTTGATATACTTTCATACAGGTGCTTTCATACATATGTTCAATTACAGGACAGTTGTTTTACTTTTTGTTTTATTGTTCCCTCTGCATAGACTGTGCAGAAAAACTTTTTGACTTGGTGGACAGCTTTGCCGAGAGCAACAAGCGCAAAGCAGCAGTGTGGCCACTGCAGATAATTTTGTTGGTTCTGTGTCCTGAAATTATTCAAGATATATCCAAGGAAGTTGTAGAAGAAAGTAAAATGAACAAGGTGAGTGAACCTCTACGAAAAGGAAATCTATTAACTAATATTCATGGACCAGTTTTGAAATCTGGTATATTAAAATAATTATATCTTTAGTCCCTGTAATGCAATAAAAACTGAAATTTGCTTTCCAAAATTGAGTCACTAACTGTTATAGAATTGTGTGCATTTTGTTACTGCTAAGAAACAATGTAATCTACCCAGGTATGGCTGACGTAAAGGGCAAACACAAAATTAGATGTGAAGAATTGATTATTTTATCACATACACACACGCATATTCATTTAAAATATATAAATAATATAGAGAATGTTAAATGAAAGAACTTCCTTGGTTGGCAAAAGGCAGCCACAACATATGCGCATATCTAGCATAGGGAAATCTAAAACAACTGGACTTTGAGTAATCATTGAAGACGTTTCACTACTCATCCGAGCAGCTTCTTCAGTTCAACTGACTGGTGTGGGAAGTTCTCGGCATATAAACTCTTCCACATTTAAACAAGACCGCTGGTTTGAAAAAGCCGGGAAAGAGGCGATTCATGTCAAGGTGGAGAAACCATCCCTGAACAGAGACGGGGGCCTTCGACACCACCTGTCTGCTACATACAATGCTGTTCTAACATATGTACCCCAGCGGTTTCAGAACACTTCACACATCCATTCATGCAACTCTCACAAGTAACATCTGTTTCTAGGAGTTGCATGACACATTGGATAATCCTATCACAGTAAATACACAGAATCAACACCTCTGTGAATTTCTTTCGATGTCACCTCTCTGAAGAGTTACAATGTGCCATTGTGATTGGATTAGTGGAAGAGTTCATATGCCGAGAACTTCCCACATCAATCAGTTGAACTGAAGAAGCTGCTCGGATGAGTAGTGAAACGTCTTCAGTGATTACTCAGAAAGTCCAGTTGTTTTAGATTTACCTATACTAGATATACTATAACCTGGATGAATGAAAAAAAAAAGTCAACATATGCGCAATTATATATAAAATTGAAAATAGATAATCATTACATGGGTCTGCCCAGTGGACAAGTGGGTAGTTCAATTGTTAAGTGCCAGTGGGGCAGATTTTGGACTTAAAACATGCAGCTGCCCAGTTTAAGGCCCAAATCTGCCCTGGCACCCTGAGAAATGGATTTTGTATTGGCTTTTAGAACATGGGGGGGGGTGTGCAGCAGATTTTCTATGTACACTGGCAAAGAAAACACCACTTGTGATTATAGATGTAGCCTAAATTATAAATGCAGAGAATTGAACCACATTATTTTTTAAAAATGTAATTTTAATTAAAATACTATTTCATAATATCAAATCGGCACAGAACAAATTCACTGCACAGAGGTTCTATTTTGCATTTTGTTTTGCTGCACTAGATTTTATATGTCAAAGTTTTCTTATGCCCATAGACTAACAGAGATATGTTATTTTGCTTAATTTTTTAATATGTGAACAAGAATTTGGTATTTCCACAAAAAATATGGCACTCTGACATATCCTACCTGAACTAGATTCTTAGGGACGAATAATTAGGTAAACATTTAAGATGCTATTTAATTCCTTATATTCAATTAGTTTAATTGTTGCTTTCTAATATTTGTGTAATTTTAGAAATTGTTCCTTGACAACCTCAGAAAAGCTTTAGCTGGGCACGGAGGAACGAAGTCACTGACAGAAACAGCAGCCATTGCTAGTGTAAAACTGTGCAAAGCCTCAACATACATCAACTGGGAAGATAATTCTGTCATATTCCTTCTTGTGCAGTCTTTAGTCATGGACTTGAAGGTAACAATAGAGTTTATAAATCTGTGATTGGTTACAGGTAAAACGTAGTAGTGCATTGTAAAGTATTGTTATAACATAAGGTTTTTTTTAACCATACTTTATTGAAGAGTACAGACTAGAGTTTTCAAACAGGTTATCATAGGAAGATTCACATGTGGCAAAAGGGTTTCTTAATGCTATCCAGCACAATACAGATATGGTCATCAACTGGAATTAACAGCAGTATGGTATTTGGTACTTTTAAAGCATTTGAAATTGATAGAAGTACAGTAATTGCAATTTATCAACAAACACTAAAGTATCTGCTTTTAGCATAGGACCATTAAATACACTACATGCAGATATGCTTTATTTTGAACAAGCCACTGTGTAAGCACTACTGTAGAATAGTAGAGTAATGTGATTTTTCTGTTTTCCAATATGATTCCCCTCTACATACATATGTCTACAAATGCTGTCATGTAAAGTATTTGATATTCTTGAAGCATGCTGATTTTCTTGTCCTTTTTTTCCCCAATTAGAGTTTGCTATTTAATCCAAGCAAACCTTTCTCCAGAGGAACAGTAAGCCAGAATGCTGATTTGGATCTTATGATTGACTGCTTGGTTTCTTGTTTTAGAATCAACCCTCACAACAACCAGCACTTTAAAGTAAGTATAAAATTTATTTGTGATTGTGGCCATTAGGCTAAGAATGAAAATTTTACACTTTTTATTTATTTATTTTTATTCTGGCAGTTTTTCAACATTATCTAACTTTCGCATATTGTCTGTGATTTTATATTAATATGGATAGATGCATACAATTTTCTTGTTGGACCTATATTAGGATTCCTGTGATCAGGGTGTCTTTTATGTCATGTCTGAAAATATGCATCTGTTCAAACCACAACATGAATGTATATATGTATATATGACAGTTTTTTTCATAAATGCTTTTAATAACTTCAGCTGTTTATCTTTTTAAGACCTGTTTGGCACAGTCATCACCAACAACATTTCATTATGTGCTTGTAAATTCCCTGCATAGAATAATTACAAATGTAAGTATATGAAGCTCTTTTACATTAGTAGTTTAATGCAGATATACTTCTTAGTGCATCTGTATATTATGTATACAGATAGTGTGTATGTATGTATGTGTGTATATATATATATATATATATATATATATATATATATATATATATATATATATATATATATATATATATATATATATATGTATAATTATACAAAAATGGACAGCACACGAATTGTATGCAAAAAGGTTATATTATAGTGAAAAAAGCATATACATCACCATATGTGTACACATTTTGTAGCGACGTTTCGAGCCAGTTTAGGCTCTTTCTCAAGCCATGTGAACAATGGTTTCTAAAATCCAATTAGTCTATACAGGTTTATAAACTCCATCAAAGGAAGTGCTCCTCAATCCTACTTCCTTACATACTTGTGTCCTGGTGACTTGTGAGCCAATGGTTCTACCTCTCCTGTAGGATGTAAGGGGGGGCAACACAAACTCTTCCACCATGGGATATGCCCTACGAAGCAAATACCAATGTTTTGCAAGTATGTCATTCACTTTCTTGCTAGAATCGCCATATTGGGTAACAAAAGTAATCCTTGGACTTTTCTCTCTATTGGGATAGACTCTTCTCTGCCTTGTCTAATACCCGTGTGGGATAACCCCTTTGTTTAAATTTATTTCTCATTTGTTGTACTTGGGTTTCCCTAACCTGTGGGTCACTGACTAATCTCTGAACTCTTGTTAATTGGCTAATTGGTATTGCCTCTTTCGTGTGAGTGGGATGAAAACTACTAAAATGCAAGATTTGATTACGGTCAGTTAGTTTGGAAAATAGTTTTGTCACCAGTGGGATCACCTGACTATAGCTGGGTAGGGTGGGAGCTACAATATGGAGCTGGTCACTGCTCCTGTATAACTATAACAAACAAGGGAAAGTTGTGCTCACCACTAATTTTTAAAACCATTAGGCGGGGGTGCAATGAGGGTGTGACCACAAAATACATATAGTCATTGCACCCCCGCCTAATGGTTTTAAAAAATAGTGGTGAGCACAACTTTCCCTTGTTTGTTATAGTTATACAGGAGCAGTGACCAGCTCCATGTTGTAGCCCCCACCCTTCCCAGCTATAGTCAGGTGATCCCACTGGTGTCTAATAAAAGGGCAGCCAAGTTTGGGAGTTTTACTTTGAAAGCAGTCAGTAAGTTGCAGGTAAAACTTAGTCCCTTTGTAAAATGTATAATTAAGCAATAGAATTCTTATACAATATATATATATATATATATATATATATATATATATATATATATATATATATATATATATATATATATATATATATATATATATATATATATATATATATATATATATTGAATAAAGTACCCCCTCTTGTAAAATATAAGGATATTATAAGTTACCAAGGAGTTTCATGACCATATAAAAACACGAGGTGTTTTTATACAGGTCATGGAACTCCGAGGTAATTTCTAATATCCTCATATTTTACAACTGGGGGTACTTTATTTATTATAATACACAAATTTCAGTGAGTCATGTGACAGAAATGACATCAGAACTCACCGTTTATAACTGATGACATCAGAACTCACCGTTTATAAGGATATAATTTACAGGATATTCATGGCTTTTGTGTATTATATATATATATATATATATATATATATATATATATATATATATATATATATATATATATATATATATATATATATATATATATATATATATATATATATATATATATATATATATATATATATATATATATATATATACACACACATACACACAGTGGTGTGAAAAACTCTTTGCCCCCTTCCTGATTTCTTATTCTTTTGCATGTTTGTCACACTTAAATGTTTCTGCTCTTAAAAAACCGTTAACTATTAGTCGAAGATAACATAATTGAACACAAAATGCAGTTAAATGAAGGTTTACGTTATTAAGGGAGAAAAAAAACTCCAAATCTACATGGGCCTGTGTGAAAAAGTGATTGCCCCCCTTGTTAAAAAATAACTTAACTGTGGTTTATCACACCTGAGTTCAATTTCAAAGGTTATAAAGCCATTTCTAAAGCTTTGGGACTCCAGCGAACCACAGTGAGAGCCATTATCCACAAATGGCAAAAACATGGAACAGTGGTGAACCTTCCCAGGAGTGGCCGGCCGACCAAAATTACCCCAAGAGCGCAGAGACAACTCATCCGAGAGGCCACAAAAGACCCCAGGACAACATCTAAAGAACTGCAGGCCTCACTTGCCTCAATTAAGGTCAGTGTTCACGACTCCACCATAAGAAAGAGACTGGGCTAAAACGGCCTGCATGGCAGATTTCCAAGGCGCAAACCACTTTTAAGCAAAAAGAACATTAAGGCTC